>NC_058410.1:62385957-62690957 GCF_002201575.2 Neomonachus schauinslandi
TTCTGCATGGAGCACTGGGTGTTATGCACAAACAATGAATCATGGAACACTTCATCTAAAACTAATGATGTAATGTATGGGGATTAACATAAGAATAAAAAAAAATTAAAAAAAAAATAATAAAGAAACTGACTGCCAAGGGTGGCTCAGTCAGTTAAGTGTCTGCCTTTGGCTCAGTTCATGATCCCAGGGTACTGGGATTGAGCCCCACATGGGCTTCCTGCTCAGCGGAGAGTCTGCCTCTCCCTCTGCCCTCCCCACCCCCCACTTGTTCTGTCTCTCTCTCTCAAATAAATAAAATCTTAAAAAAAAGAAACTGAGGGACGCCTGGGTGGCTCAGTTGGTTGGGCGACTGCCTTCGGCTCAGGTCATGATCCTGGAGTCCCAGGATCAAGCCCCACATCGGGCTCCCTGCTCAGCAGGGAGTCTGCTTCTCCCTCTGACCCTCCCCTCTCTCGTGTTCTCTCTCTCATTCGCTCTCTCTCTCAAATAAAAATCTTTAAAAAAAAAAAAGAAAAAGAAAAAAGAAACTGACTGCCAAAGGCTAGCAGTATCAAATAAATATTTCAAGAATTTAAGTTCAACAGATTAAAAACTATTGTTTTCAATGTTTCCATTAACACAATTAAATTCGTGACTTTACCTTACCCTGAACTCTATTTCTGTTCTGCTTTCATTCCTACTGTGTAACTGAGTTCTCCTAAAAGATGGAAGAGGAAGAAGATCAAAAATCACGGGGCGCCTGGGTGGCTCAGTTGTTAAGCGTCTGCCTTTGGCTCAAGTCATGATCCCAGGGTCCTGGGATCGAGCCCCGCATGGGGCTCCCTGCTCAGCGGGAAGCCTGCTTCTCCCTCTCCCACTCCCCCTGCTTGTGTTCCTGCTCTCATTATCTCTCTCTCTCTCTGTCAAATAAATAAAATCTTGAAAAAAAAAAAAGATCAAAAATCAGACATTGGGTTGAGAATACAATAAGTAGTGCTAGAAAAATCAGAAACCAGAGGGTCCTTCCTCATATTCTCTCTTTCACAAGTCAGCTAGGTGCTGTTGAGCAAGTCAGCTTTTCTCTTCTTGCATTTTATTATTATAAAATTGAGAGGTATGAGCATATTTAGAAACCCTTCCATCTCTAAATTTACTTATCTATTAATTGAGGAATATCCCATCCCTTCATCTCTTCATCCCTTCAATCCTGGTACATGCTGCTTTCAACACTGCAAAGGGTATCCATCCCTATTAAAAGCCTGATTTCACCTTGGAGACTTCCACACAAGAATTGTGCTAGTGAAAGAGAGTAGACCACAAAAGAAGAGGTAACAGGCACAGCTTCAATTGTTTCATAAGAAAGAGAATGCATGGGGGGAAAAGAGTCCCAAAATTGAATTAAGAAGACTTCTTTCATGGTGATCTGTCATAATAATGGAGACTTTTGCCCAGAAAATATAAATGAAATCAGTTACATACACAAAGGACAGAAGGTTGCTAAATTCAAATGAAGATCAATATTAAACTTAAGACACATCTATATGATGTTCACCAGAGCATTTTTTAGTCAATATTGAAAACTAGAAAAATACTATTCAACACATAAAAACAATATGGCCTACTTATTTATATGTGCTGATCTGGGAAAAAAAATATCTAACTTAAGAACAGAAAGATGTCCAGAAATATCTGAATCAGAATATTAATGGCAGTTGCTTCTATGAAGTGAGATTTAGAGTATTTTTTATTTATTCCTCACACTTTTTTATCGCATTTGAATTTTCTCCAACAGTCTAAGGATGTATTATTTTTATTGTAAAGTTATTCATTTTGGAAAAAGATAATTTCTGATTAAGTCTCAATATGTCAAACTGATTTTCATAGGAAGTTGATTAAACTGCCTATGTTGTACTTTGTATATAGCATGATGATTAATACTAAAAGATTACAGACTTCCTTCTATGAAAAGTAGCATCCGGAAAAGAAAAAGGCTGGGAGAATTGACTTCTGGTCTGATTAAATAGTAAATAATAACAGTGATATCATGTTTTGGGTTTTTTTTTAAATGAATATATTCAAGTATATTAGGTACCAATGAAAATTTTCTTTGTGATAATTTCTATATAACAGCTATTTGTAAAAAATACAGTAGAAAAAGACGGATATTCTTAAAAAAAAAAAATTAAAAAAAAAAAAGGGGGCGCCTGAGTGGCTCAGTCGGTTAAGCGTCTGCCTTCGGCTCAGGTCATGATCCCGGGGTCCTGGGATCGAGTCCCACATCGGGCTCCTTGCTCCGCGGGAAGCCTGCTTCTCCCTCTCCCACTCCCCCTGCTTGTGTTCCCTCTCTGACTGTGTCTCTCTCTGTCAAAAAAATAAATAAAATCTTTAAAAAAAAATTTTTTTTTAAAAAAGAAAAAGACGAATATTCATAGGTTTAGTGATTTCTCTGAATTTTTCAGTTTGTAGATAATTTACATATTTTAATATTTAGTATATTCTGTGCATTTGAAAGGTATCTTCCAATTCTCAAAAAATTTTATGATGTAAAAAAGATTATAATTACCACATGGCTTAGCAGAAAGAGATGATCATCAGGCTTTAGACCTAAACAGACCACAACTTAAATCATGAATGACTTCGTTAGATGCTGACAATGTAACCTTGTTAAATTAGTCTTGGACTCCAGTTTCATCTATAAAATACACATAATATTTGTCTTGAAGTGCTGTGAGGATTTGAAGTTTTATGTCAGTCAGGCACCTGACCCAGGCCCCAGCCAGCAATGTTGAGGCATTGTATAGGAATTGTTGCAATAACTCTCATCTATATAATCATGACAGTCAGCACTTTTGTGGAATTTGCCTGGAAATGCCCTGTTCTAAGCATTTTGCATGGACTAACTCATTCAATCCTCTCAACAACTCTATGTGATAATATTATAGATGTCTGTTTTACAGATGAGGAAACTGAGGCACACACCAGAAAAGCAACTGGCAGAAGGGCTCACAGTCTGGCTCAGAGTCTGTGTTATTCACCAATAAGCTTTGCTGCCACAAACCCTATTTAGTATGTCTTTTTATAGTTATACATGCACTGTAAGGATGCTTTATATGATTTACTGCTACTGGTACATCTTCTGAATAGGCTGTAATTGGAGGATTTAGAATTCATTTTTGTATTATAATAATTAATTCTACAGTTTTTTGATATATTTGAAAACACTCTGCAGACATAATCTGATAGGTGGCCATTTTTGTGTAAGTGGTCTCATGATTAGTCAACCTATTAGTGCATAAAATATTGCTAAATAATCATCCTAGTTTAACCATATCTACAAAATGAATACTTGTACAATGCATAACTCATTCTTGCATAAAAATAAATTGCCTTATACTTTGTCGAATATATTCACAGAAGAGAATGCTAAGAAGAATGATAAAAACATGACCATCAGTCTTCCTCACATTGAAAGGATTTACATCGTATCACAGTATATTATACTTTCAAATTAATAAGCATTCATGTTGTAGTTTTTACAAATTGCAAAAAAACTGAAGTACATGGATTCTCCAAAATCACATGAATATGCATACAATATATTTTTTTTTAAATAGTAACCACAAAACCTTTGTCATAGTTTCATATATGTTACACACTTCTTTCAGAAATGGAAAGGTGACATATTTGCAGATAATGGGATGGAGAAAGCCCTAGGTCAGTGCTCCCCATCAGCAGCACTGCTGATGGGAAAGAAAATGACGAACATCTTTAATCTAGAATTGAGTAAGATCTTCCTCTATATATATATATCACTTAAATGAGAAAATGCTCGTATCTTTTCATTCTTTCAAAAATACAACCATAAGGCTCCTAGAGTCCCCTGCCTCTTATAGATCTATTCCAAAAAAAATTCTAGAAGAATAATGGATTATTATGTGTGATTTATTCTGTTCTTAGTAAAAATGGGAAACAAATTAGGCTGGAGTTTCCTAAAAACAAACAACTTCTTATATATCAGAAAATAACCTAGTCACCTGTAGCCATGTTGTCTTTTAAATTAAATAAAGGGGTGCCTCAAGGTTCAGATGCTTCAATGTCATGCCCAATACCTAAATGTCATTTCTAATGCTCCCTAAAGCTATTATTTCTTTTGCCTTATTTCATAATTATATTCCCTAAATTAAGTAACAACAAAAAATAATCAATATCAAATATTGGTTAGGAGATTAGACTTTTTTTAACTTATTTTTTATCATAACATATTTTAAAAATGCTTTCTAACCTTTTTTTTTTTTTAACTTTATGTCCATGATCCGTGATTCCTCCAGCACTTTTTTCCCCTCATCTCCAAGTGCATTGCCCAGCCACTTCTCACTTGCTTTTGTACAAGGGAAGATTGCAGTGCATACTGATCTCGAGAAGGAAGTCAAACTCAAATGAGAACTTTCACTCCAATCTAATCCAGTAACTCTGGCCAGACACTCCCTAAATACATATTATGCCTATTTCTGCTGAATCAGAAATTCTTCTCTAATGCAAATATTGCCAAAAATGAGCTAAGGCTCTAGAACATGTTGTAATTTTTACCAAAAATAAAAATCAAAGGAGAACTGAGAGAAGTGGGGTGAAATAAGAGCTGATGCTCAGAAACTCATCGGAAAAGATCAACCAAGGCTTGGAAAAGCCCAGAAATATAGGAAATGTGCAATGGGTACAACTGAAGGTAAAGTTGCACTTTGATGTGATGATGGTGTGGGGAAAAAAGCATGAAAGCCTTCTCTAGAAGTCACTTTTGCCTGACATTTAGGTTTCGTCAAGAGGGGCAATTGGAGTGGGAAAAAAAAAAAAATAGCTTATCTATTCAAAATTGAGCCAGAGTCAGAAATTAGAAAAACAGATGCCCTAACCAGTCAATATATTAATAAATATATATATTTATAGATAAAAATTCTTGTTCTTTACTCAGGAAGAAGCTGTCATTTCCGCTTTCAGGTCTTTTCCACTTTTGCTTTGTATAATCTTAACAAGTGTGGTTACTTATACCAGATTAACACCAGCAAATTAGAAATAAGAGAAAGTAGTTTTCACGGAAAGAAAAATCTGACAAATAGCATGAGAAAACTGAAAAATACTAAGCAGACTCAAGAGTTGTCAGCAGAGCAATATGGGATCAATTAACATGAGCAAAAATACAATTCAGTAGGCCCTGAGGACAATAAAACAGTACAGTATATAACAATTACCTAAGGCTTGTCTAAATAAGGCAAGGATGTGTACAAAGTAATTCTGAAATATCTTTAATTCTGAGGGAGGAAAAAATTACATTGCTTAAAAAATGCTATTAAAATGGCTCATTCACCAAGAATTCTGGATGGCTAAGCTATTAATGCATCATAATTATAAAGAATTGATTTATATATTAATATAGAACTTTGAGTTCCTATTAAATCTTGGGGAGTTAACACAGTTGGCTTTTCAACTTTGGATACTAAATAACAGTAATAATGAAAACACACATAAACTTACAGAAATTGTTTTGTTTTGTTTTGTTTATAGTCTGAAACACTCTAGTAATAGGTTGTACACTTTAAGAAGCTCACTTAATTCTTTGAGCTTAACAGAAGTTATTTTAGGACACTAAAATAAGTAGCAGTTTGCTCTAGTGGAGGGCAAAGTTATTTGAGCTAGCAAAACTTATTCTATGAATTCGTTTGAGGACAAAGAACATTAGCTTATGGGTATAAAAATCTAAGGATGATTTTATTATTCAATAATGAAACAGATGTGAAAACATGAAGCTTCTTAGTATCAAGACATCCCAATAAAATGTCAGACTTAAATACAAATTTCTATTAATTCTTTAGAGAAAATGTTCCATAAATATATAAAATTATATTACTTTAAATGTGTTTACATTCAATTTTGTCTGTTAAACTTTCATTTAATATTCTGGAGGGGGGAAATTCAAAAGCACAGAGATATTGATCTCTTCTCAATTTATTTACAATTTAATCACAAGCCTAACTGAAGTATATTGGCACTGATGGCTTTGTTTTCAGCAGAATAATGTTACCTTTACAAGAAAAGCAATTTAAGTCAGAGTAAGATTTGGTTATACTCTCATACGTTGCTTAGTGGAAATATAAATTAAATGATACAAACTTTCAGGAGACCAATTATTGGACAGCTTTTGAAATGTACATATATTCTTTAACCCAGAAATTCCTCTTAATAAAGAAGTAAACAAATATGACTATAAACTGTTTATCATAGCATTATTTTTAATAGAAAAAAAGGGGAAACAACCTCAAATGTACTAGAAGAGGTGGATTTGTTTTTTAAAAAATGTGGCATATACATATAGTAGAACATTATATATATTGCAATATTAACATGTTTATTTTGAGAAGGCTTTCATGATATAGTATGTGAGAAGAAACAGGTAAAAAGCCATATACATTATCTGATTTCATTTTTCAAAGAATGTTTGTTTAAAATAATTTTTAAAACGTACATCAAAATGTTAACAGTGATTATGCTAGGATAATATTTATTTTCCTCTTTTTTCTATATCTTCACAATTTTGCAATGAGTGTGTATATATTTTATAAACATAGAAAAATAGACTACTGCAAAAAGATTTGTTTTAATTTATTGTGCTCTTAAACATTCAAATAGCTACTAATTAAGCTTAACACAAAAGTATCTAATATTAAGCTTAATTTCATAAAATCTCTATATCCAACTGACCCCTAATGCTCTTGTTGATTTCACCAAGGCTAATGCTATGTCCTAACCCACTGTGCATCTTTAATATTTCCCTTGATTTCAAGATGGAGAAAGCAAATATCCCCCTGCCTTCCATCCTCTCACATTAGACAACTCCTACATCCCTCAGGAACCAGCCCAGTACCTCCTCCAGTTCAAGGTCTACCTTGACCACCTCCCCTAAGGAGCGATCACTTCTTGCTCTCTGCTCCCCTAGACAACAAGCACACTTCGCTCATGCATCTCCTACTCCAGATTACAATCATTTGTTGACTCCGACTCCCACCAGACCATGAGCTCCTGAGGACAGGAATCATGTCTTACTCATCTCCATACCATTAGCACTTAACCCTCATGTGGCAGAGGGTGTGCAATAAATATTCATTAAAGGAATTAATTAACCTACTTAAATCTCCACAATCTTTTAATTTTCCAAGGAATTAAATACAATAAGAAGAGAAAAAGCATAATAAGCCCAGCACCTAGGACTGTGCCTGGTATATAAAAGTTAAAAAATATCTGATTGGTGAATAACCATTATCAATATAGCAATTGCTTAAAAAAAACATTAATTATATATTTTCCCACATGATTTGCTAATTCAAAAAGATATTTGAAAAAAAAATATGAGAATTGTAAGGCAAAGAAAAAAATCTACAAACACCACTATATTTGTATTTGCTCTTAGCTTTCTTTCATTTATACTGAAATAATTTTACTAATGTTGAAAATTAAATTCCCCCTTCCTAAGAAAAAAGGAAGATGAATACCCACCTTTATAATGCTGACCTGAGTTTACCAGTATGAATTAACCAGGCACATAAGAAACAGCTGAAATAAAGTTCGTAACACTTGACCCCTAATTTCACTTGGGAGAATCAACATTTGGAAATAAATTAATGTGCATTAAAAATGCATTAATGTAAGATTATAAAAAGCAGCATGTTAATAATATTTATATATATAAACATACAAACTAGCTATCAAATAATAGGTTAATGGCAAAATGACAGATACTTCCACAAATACTTCCACAACATAGACTATTAAGCAGCATTAAATATTGGAGTTCTTAATAACAGAGGGAAATTCTTTTACTATAGTATTAAGTAATGAATCATAAAATAGACCTATCCAACATGAGCTTTACTAAGTAAAAATATACAGAAGAAAAGACTATATTGGATCTATAATATAACAGTGGTCCCTTCAGAGAATTCAGATAATGAATAAAGTTTATCCTCTTTACAGATTTCTCTACATCATGTTTTCAATGGTTATCATATCTTACTTGATAATTAAAGGAAAAAAAATACATAGGAAGGAACATGTACCAAAATGTTCATATTTTTCTCTAGCTGTTAAAATTATGGCTAACTTTTACTCCTTTCTCATGCTTTTCCGTAACTTTCTATAAGACTATGATTTATTTTTATAACTAGAGTAGAAAGAAATATTATTCTAAAAATATTCTAAAAATAAAATCATTGTTTTATAACCATAAAAAAAATAACAATCTATCCTGAATGTTTGCAATGATTTAGTTAAAATAGTTTTCACTAGAATGTTGTTTATAATAAGAATTTGGGGGAGGGCGCCTGGGTGGCTCAGTTGGTTAAGCGACTGCCTTTGGCTCAGGTCATGATCCTGGAGTCCCTGGATCAAGTCCCGCATCGGGCTCCCTGCTCAGCGGGGAGTCTGCTTCTCCCTCTGACCCTCCCCCCTCTCATGTGCTCTCTCTCATTCTCTCTCTCTCAAATAAATAAATAAAATCTTAAAAAAAAAAGAATTTGAGGGAAAAAAACTAATTGCTCAATGGAAAATTAAATAAATTATAGTATATCCATATAATGGAATACAATAGAGATTATTAAAAGTACTATTACAGATAAATATCTAGTGACATGGGAGAATGTTTGCCTAATGTTAGGCTTTCAAAAAAAGGGTTAGAAAATGGTATTTGTACCAATATCTTTTTTATTAGTAAGGAAGTTTGCATAGGGAAAAAAAGAATGGAAAGAAAGATTAAACCCAAAACGTCAATGGTAATTTTCATCGGATAGTGACACTGGAGATTATTTTTCCTTGTCCTTTTTTCTGCTTATTTAAGTTCTAAATTTCCCATAATAAACAAGTATAACCATGTAAAAAAAAAAGAGAGAGAAGTTTTTAAAATAAAAAGAGAGAGAGCCAAGAAAGAGATAACCAGGTATCAACTATATAAAAAGTAAAATACTCTAGATATTTTCCAACTTTCAGATGGACTCATTAAATTCTTTTCTCCCAAAGTCAATTCTCTCAGCCATTTTGAATACAAACATATCCTGAAAGACACATAAAAATAGTGACATTCAACATCACATTATATATAGTAATTAGGAAGTTTAGTTGAGGGCAAACCTGTAGACTGACAACCAATAATTTAAAATTTTCTAGGATATAACCATGTCCATACTGATTTGTGGAAAGTATTCTGCTGTCTCAACTGAGTAATTGACTAAGCATTTATACCTACTAAAAACAGTTTTGTTTTGTCTTGTTTTTAAGAGAAAACATGGTCCTCAATTGCAGGAATCTCTTATGTAAACCACCCTGCACAGGTGTCCACCCTCATTCAGGCAGGTCAGGTTCCCTTAACCTCAGGATGGCAGCCAATCCTTTCTCCTGGACACTATGTAGGTAAGACACAGCATCTTCATTTAAGCCACAATACAGAGCATCTGTACTTCATTCACTTTGTAGAGAACTCAATCTTGCCTGTGATCGAAGACTGAGATGATTAACATTTGTAAATGACTTCAGTTTAAGGGACATGATTCATGACTTCTATAGGTCAAGCTAGGACATGAGAAAGCAACATTTTTAAATTTTCCTAATTCTCTCAGAGATGCTTCCTGTGTTTCTGAAAGTCAAGATTCAGTTGTACATACTCAGCCCTGATTGATAATAAAAGAAAATGTCATATGTCCAGGAGAATTCCATATTTTATCAAATCACACTTGAAGATATCTGTTATATTGCTAAATAATCTTACTAAAAAAGATTCAAGTAATAAGCCAATCCTTTTAGACATTCATTAGACAAAGAAAGCCAAGTAACCTATTGCCTTCCCCCCCTTTTCTTTTCTCTTTGTTACAAGGAAGCTCTGAGTCAAATATCCAGATATTCTTCTCACCTTGATTTTAAATATAAATAATATCTTGTTCATAAGTGCACTTAATCCTTTCCAGAGGTAGTAAGTGTCTATATTTGGCAAACTTGAGGAAACTTTAGAGGGTGTGTACAAATTCAGACCACTGATTGTTAAGCTGTGCTTTGTGTAATCTTAAAGCCTTCATAATACTCCAGGAGTCACCATGAGGACCAAGGGATGAGATCTTGACTTGCAACCTCTGGTTCTAACTAGGAGGATTCAATCGGAGCAGCCAATCAGTTTTACTTACATATTAAAATATCTTAACACACTTTTTGACAAAAGCATTCCAAGGAGAAAAAATTTTATTATTTTTTTAAGATTTTATTTATTTATTTGACAGAGAGAGACAGCGAGAGAGGGAGCACAAGCAGGGTGAGTGGAAGAGGGAGAAGCAGGCTTCCCGCTGAGCAGGGAGCCCGATGTGGGGCTCTAACCCAGCACCCTGGATCATGACCTGAGCCGAAGGCAGTTGCTTAACTGACTGAGCCACCCAGTTGCCCCTGAGAAAAAATTATTTTGAAAACATTTTACAGATATGTCAAGAAACTAAAAACCACAGAAGCAGAGAGAATATAAATTATAAAGACATTAAGGATGGTAATGATGATAACATATTTACATACATTAAATGTTCATCATATCTAAAATTTCTTTTTTTTTTTAAGATTTTATTTATTTATTTGACAGAGAGAGAGACAGCGAGAGAGGGAACACAAGCAGGGGGGAGTGGGAGAGGGAGAAGTAGGCTTCCCGCAGAGCAGGAAGCCCGACGTGGGGCTCGATCCCAGGACTCTGGGATCATGACCTGAGCCGAAGGCAGATGCTTAACGACTGAGCCACCCAGGCGCCCGTGTATCTAAAATTTCTAAAGATATTGTTGGTCATTTACTGAAGATGTATTACTGAAATTGCCATTGATGAGCATAGAAAAAGCAACAGATAAAATAAGGAATCAGGTAAGGTTCCTGGCTGGGAATTGGTCCTTCTAGCTGTCTTTCTTCCTCTCCAAAAAGAATTTCATCCTCCTAGCCTTTATAATAAGTGATGAGGCATAGGGGAATAAAAATTAATGTATATTCTGCTAATTTTGCTTTTTACAAGATGTTAAGTAGCCTTTTTCAAAATGTTTGTATGTGTCACCCCAACATTAAATCTGAGGCTGCTCAGGGCCTGCTTTCTGTTAGATGCTGAGTATATGCCAGATTTCATGAATATGTTACTTAGCTTATGCTCAGCTCCATCATCAGTACTTTAAAGAAGCCTTAGTAAAATGTGGCCTGTTTTGCATTGTCTTATATTTTAAAAATGCATTTACTTTTCTTTGTCATCATCTACAACTTAAAGTAATTCAAATTTTCTCCAACCTCTGAGAAAAATCTTACCCATCAGATTTATACCCTTTAATAATATTTCACCAGCCTTGCAGTTATCCCAATTATTTGATTGCTGTGAATACCACAGAAAGAAGAAAACTGCTTATTTCAATTTCTACTTAGGCAGTAAGTGTCAGATTGCCGAATAAGAGTGTCTAAATATCTGTATGTAGCCTTACAAAGAGGATTTTTTAATTAGCTAATCCACACAAGTTTCACCTATTATTGCCTATGTTTTCCTTTAGAGTCATTCATTTGTATCATTTTTTGGGTGCCCACTCAATAAGCTACATTTCACCTATTTCCTTTTACTTCCAATTTAATCAAAAGAAATGAACAACCTTGGTTAAAGCAGAATTAATATAGCTGTTTCTTTTCATCCCTTCTCTCATCCAGAATACAGTTTCCGTTGATTTCAAAAGGATCATTTGATTCAGATCAGCTCTGCAGGGTAAAGAGCAAAATAGGAAATGAGTGGCTCATTAAGAGTGCAAAGCTATCTCTTTTATAAAATGGCAAATCCCACTTAGCTGCTTTTTTCAGGGAAAGCTAACTCCCTACACTGTCTATGTACACAAACCATGGGCACCTGCTACCACGAGGAGACTATCTCACCTCCATACCTCTATACCTCCCAGCCCAGAAAATGCTAAGTTGGTGGTTCTCAACCTCAGCACTATTGATATTTGGGGTTGACTAATTCTATGGTGTAGGGAAGAAATGATGTACTGTGCATTGTAGGATGTTCATTAGCATCTTTGGTCTCTATTCGTAAGAGGTTGGCAGCACCCTCCAGTTGTGACAACCAGAAGTATCCTCAGACATGGGCAAATGTCCCCTGGGGGACAAAATTATACACAGTTGACAATTACTAGACAAACCAATGGTTCTCAAAGTGTGGTCCTTGAATCACCAGCATCACCTAGAAACTTGTTAGACACACAAATCTGGGAGCCCCACCCAACCTACTAAATCAGAAACATTGGGGATGGAGCCCAGCAATGTGTGTTTAACAAGCCCTTAGCGGATTCTGATGCAGAATCAAGTTTGAGAACCTTGGCACTAAACCAGTGTTAGCACTGTTTGGTTAAAGGGCCACTATATAAGAATGATCTGGGATCTTGTTAAATACATATTTCTAAACCAATACCTGCCTTAAATCACTGAAATTTTGAAACTGCTCTGAGATGTGGATCAGTAAAGTATGTTTTGTGTGTGTTTATTTTACAAGCACCCACAATTATTCTTAAGCACTTTCAATTTTGAGAGTCATTACCCTATTCTCCAACTCCTGAAGCCCCATTGTAAACTTTTCCATGGTGTCTTGGGACAAAGATTTTCTTCCTAATATCATTCAGTGCAACCAAAAGAAGAGCCTCTGATGCATTCCTGGATACAGTATGAGTGGTGATCTTCACGAAGATCTTTAAGAGAAATGGAACTGGCATATCCTCATTTTACAGACCACATGGAAATTCTAACAAAGTCAAGTGCTTTTTCCTCTACCCCACTATGGTGTAAAGCCTAAAATTACTATTATGTGATGCTCTGAAATCTGGGGAAAACTGAGATGGCCTCAGTTCCTGCCAGTTCCCCTTCCCACTCTGCTCAGGCAGATGAGGTCCCCTAGCAAAACAACTCTCTTCATCATAAAGACCAGGCACAGTACCTGCTTATGCCTGAGAAACAGTCTTCAGTTCCCTGCCAGCCCATGTAATTATTCAAACAAGACAATCACATGGTATGAGATTAATATTTGAATTGGTAGGCTGAGTAAAACAGATGGCCCTCACCAATGTGGGTGAGCACGATCCAATCCATCAAGGATCTGAATAGAACAAAAAGGAGGAAGGTTGGATTTGTTCCCCTAGGATCTGAGCCATCCCTCTTCTCCTATCCTTGACACTCCTAGTCTTCAAGCCTTTGAACGATCCCACCAGTATTCCTGGATCTCCAGATTGCAGACAATAGATCATGAGAATTCTCAGCCTCCATGATCCTTTGTGTGAGTCAATGGCAAAACAAAATTCAAAACACAATGAGAATTTATTGGTTCCTTCATCTACAAAGTCTAAAGAAGGGGTAGCCTCAGGCATACCCCAATAAGAGGCTTAAGTGGCATACTCATTTCTTGGCTCTCCTTCTTCTAAGGGTTGACCTCATTTCAGGCTGCTTCCAGGTGGGCAGCAAAATAGCTGCAGTAGTGTCCATCCAATCTAGAGGAAGAGTGCTTCCCCTTCTGAGGGCTACACATCTTTAGCAGCCCACTTTCTCTTGGTACAAGTTGATGACCTAAAAATAGACTTAAGGGCTAAGCAGTCATAAGTTGCTATCAACCAAGCTTGGTATTTCTTGGGCAATAGAATTAACTGTGTAAAACATATAGGGGTTTCAGGTTATATGCTAGTGGTCAGTCCCATGAGCTAATAACCATAGCCAGACATCTGCTAATACAAGGTCTAGAAACAGAAAATGTAACTTATTCACCCTAGATCTCTGGTCTTCTGCCCATTCTTCTGGCACTCAGTTTCCTACTCCCATCTTGTCTTCCACTTCTGAGAGGTATAAAAATGCTAGGATGAGACAGGGATGCTCTATGAATGTGCCTGTCCACAGACTATATTCTCACAATTGTGGTGACTGTCCCATTTGTCCAGGCAGGGCCACTTAGGCTTTTCCCAGGTTCCAATCTTACCTTCGGCTATGATGCTACCTCCTCGCCTCCATCAATACTAGCTGTGGCTGGGGCTTACCATTTAGCTTTTTCACATTTGCCAACTCCAGGGTATCAATCTTTCAGTCCTCTTGAATCACAGGTCCCAAGCACAAAGAGTTTTCCTTCAAAAGTCCTGTTTTCTTCCTCTCTGCTGTCAGAATGGCTAGTTTCAGCCTTAGCTTATCTCTATCCTAAAGACCTCAATGAGGGCCTCAAAATGTAACAAACATGCTCCATCAGCCTGAATTTTTCCCACCTTTTTCCTCCATTGCTGTAACCATGGTAAACACAGAGTCCCAAGTTTCAACAGGCATAGATACAATTACTACCTAAGAAGGATGAGCAACATTCATGTCAGAAAGAGATGGATCCTTCTAATTGCCCATCTCTTTTTTTCAGTTTATCTAATTCTACTCTTCTAAGAATTGACACATTCCTTTTTACTAATCTGGAGGGTCTACAAGTCTAGGTTAAGTAAGGAATGTATCAGTTCATGTAAGTTCAGCCCATGGGCAGAAGGCTGGTCATATGACCAGGTTCTAGCTCTATCTGCTTCTTCTAGCTTGCTCATCTCTTTGGGCAAGATTGTTGAAGCAGTCCCAAGCATCACCTACCAAATCCAAAGGAAAAATATATATAGCTGACTGCTTTTCCAGTAACCACTACAAACATTTCTTAGAGCTGGCAACTGATTATTCTGATTGGCTTACATCCTTGAACTGATCACTCTAGTCAGTACAGTGTGACCTGTCATTTGGCTGAAGGCAAACAGAAAACACCCATAGATCTAAGATGGAGTAAATCTCACCCAAACCACATGGCTGAGTATGGGGTCATTCCCCTCACTTCCAATTTAGGGAATCTTTTACCAGAAGGTAGAAGAATGGATACACAACAGCAAATAAACAGATGTTAACTAAACCACATAAACTAGGATCTACCTGAACCAATTCATGCCTGTATTACTGTTGTAATACACAGGCCACCTGCATCAGAATCATCTAGGATGCTCACCAAAGTTTATACACTGCTAAAAGACTGAATCAAAATCTCTGGTACAAGCCTCAGGAATCTCCAGTTTAACAGACTCCCAGGCTATGCCCACTGAAGTTTGATATTCTTATACCCAACAACCTACTATGTATTCTAGAGAAATAAAATGAAAAGCAATATAAGAATACTAATTATAATCAGTTATGGTAATGTTATACAATAAGGAGGAAAACATTGTTTTAAGGACCGGCAAAATTCCTCTCTGAAGCAAGAACAGTTTTTATTTAGCAAAATATCTCATGTGGGGCGCCTGGGTGGCTCAGTTGGTTGAGCGACTGCCTTCGGCTCAGGTCATGATCCCGGGGTCCTGGGATCGGGTCCCACATCGGGCTCCCGGCTCGGTGGGAAGCCTGTTTCTCCCTCTCCCACTCCCCCTGCTTGTGTTCCCTCTCTCGCTGTCTCTCTCTGTCAAATAAATAAATAAAATCTTTAAAAAAAAAAAAAAATATCTCATGTGGCTACTTTGTAGCTAAAGTATATTAGTTAGGGCATAACTGAATGGTGTAGAAGTGAACCAAAGCAAGAACTAAGGACCAAATAGGCATTTGAAGATTTAGAAAGAAAAAAAAAATCCAGAAAAAAATGTATAATGGAGATTGAGGGAGAAACAAAGGGGGCACAGCAACACAAAGAAGGCCAAACCTAGAAGAGACAACTGGTAAAAAATTTTTAGATCCACAAATAGAAAGATTTTTAAGAGAAGGACTATCTGAGATGTAATTTCAAGTTGTTTGTTGAACTACAAACATCCTCTAAAATCAGCTGCAGTTGATACTTTCAGTAGCAAATGGACAGGGACCCTATCCAGCAGTCAGAAGCAAGAAGCAAAATGTGAGCCAGAGAATGAGAATTTAAGAAGCAGAAAATAAGAGCCAGAAATAATTACATGCATTAAACTCATCTCCAAAGAATTCTCCAAGATGCTAAAAATTGTACTAGATAATATATTGGGGGAGGTAATGCTAATTTCACCTTAACATTATAACACAAAGTGACCTGATACTTCATGGGAGACTAAGAAATGCACTACAGATATAAGAGAGCAAGTATTTTTGAACCTTACTAAAGGCTTTATAAATATTACCAAATGTAGTTCTCATGGAAATTCAGTGGCTTTGTGTTTTCCATGTCATTGATGAGGAAGCATTCTGAGAGTAATTTACACGAGGCCACAGAGACTGTGGCAAATCCTAGCAGAGCCAAGAGTTCAACTGAGGGCCAATCCACCCCAGAGTCTTTGTTTTCTTTTCAGGGTTGGTGGTGCAAAACAGCAATTCTCAACTTTGTGTTCACACCAGAATCCCCTGGACAGTGTAAAACAATTACCCATTCCTGAGTCCCATCTTAGACAAATTAAGTCAGAATCTATAGGGTTACAGCTTAAGCATCACTTTTGAGAATTACTGGAGTAGAACAATAAACGTTTTAATTTTTGTGAGCTTTATATTATCATGGTAAACTATTTATAGATACAGCCAGCTTTCATAGTTTGATATGCATGTTTTTGCTACATGGTCACCCATTCACAATTTGAACAATTTTTAGGAGAGGTGTGTTTGTTTGTTTTTTAAAGATTATTTATTTATTTATTTATTTGAGAGAGAGAGAACACGAGCAGGGGGAGAGGCAGAGGGAGAGGGAGAAGCAGACTCCCCACCTAGCAGGGAGGCCGAAGATACAAGAATCTATCCCAGGACCTTGAGATCATGACCAGAGCCAAAACCAACAAGAATTGGATGCCCAACCGACTAAGCCACCCAGGCACCTGAGGTGTTTCTGTTTTAATGTAATATACCAACATATTGGGTAGAATTTCAAAGCATTTGCCTCATTTATCTTTTGTTTTGGGGAAAAAAAAACAATTCTAAATCATAGCCATTTCAAACACCAGATATCATCAATATATGCTTCAGATATCTAAGCAAACCTTTTTCTCATTTATTTTTTCTCTCACATCAACCTACCTAATGAAACTACTATGCATTTGCCAGATTCCAGATGTTTGGAAATTAGACAATAATAGTATCAACAAAAATAAGACTTTACCTGCATTTTTGCAATTCTGCATTTAATTTACATAGCCTGAGTTACTTACTGGTCATGACTGATATAATTGCATTTTAATACACCAATGAATGGGGGAAAAGAGACACTTTCTTTCTTACCTCAAGTATATAAAAACAAAAGATATGCTCACCTTGGTTTTTTCTATAAAACACTAAAGTTGGCTCACAGCACTCCTGCACAAAAATTTGGAAGAGTGTTCTAATATTTTCTAAAAAGATGCAAAAATTATCCTAGCAATTCATAAAGATATTTCAATTAAAGGATCGGGTATTTGCATTTCAATAGCTAGTTTCAGGCTCCACAAACAACCCAATACACAATTCCTTCAAAATGAGCTAGGAACTACAAAAATTATTCTTGATATCAGACCTGATGACTTGTTCATCTGGACAAGGGACAGAAAGTAATGATACTTAAGAGTATCATTACTTGTTATCAGGTGAAAACAAATGAAAGAAGTCATTCCAATCACTCTGAGGCAAATAAGCCCTCATTTATTTTTAACTATCGTTATGCGATTGTTACCTTAATATCTTATAATAACAATAGCACCTGAAGTGAAAGGCACTCAGTACTAAAATAACTGAATAGATGGAGGCCCAAGGACCATTAACCTTTGTTACATATTAGCCCCTGAAATATAACTGATACTGATTTCCTGATACGCTTGGTAGAGAGGACCAGATTTATTCTATCTCAGACATGAGTTTATAATCATGAATGTTATTTTGTTTATATTCAGTGTTCTTGTTCTCTTTTACATACTTCCAAGGGTGACAGCATTAATAACAATGAAGATTACCATAAAAAATATCATGTTACATAAATTTTAGGGCTTGTGACACTATATTTTTTCCTTCTTTGAAAGTCCTTTAGAAAGAAATTACTATCTTAAAGGTCTTTCTATATTTCCACAAAATTTTAATCAGAATCTATTACAAACATGTAAAAACACATATACTACACATCTATATATGTTATATATATTATCATAAATGCTATCCAGTGCATGAATATTTATATTGTGATAATACCTGACTTATGGCACATTTGATTTGTCTGAAGTGGAAATAATTTAACTACTTTTCATGGTACAGAATCACTGAGTCAATTATACACCATAGCTTTTCCCTTTTTTTTTTTTTTTTTTTTAGTTTTTTAAAGGACATTGGTTTAATGATGAATTAAAAACAACTCTAATTTACAGATTTTCTGTGTGTTTGTGTGTGTGTGTGTGTGTGTGTGTTCAATGACTCATTAGTTGCATATAACACCCAGGGCTCATCACAACATGTGCCCTCCTTTTCCTTGCAAAAATGTATCTTCAGTATATATTGCATTGCTTATATAATCCTCTCTCTTCTTCTGACTTTTACAGCACTAGTCCAAGAAAACTTAAAAAAGGGACATAGTCCAAGATGGTGAAAAAGTAGGAGACATTGGTTTCCTTTGGTCCCAGGAATTCAGCTAAATAGCCAACAAATCATTCTGAACACCTGTGAACTCAACCGAGATCTAAGAAAAGAATAGCTGCAACTCTACAAATAGAAAAGCAACCACTTTCTCCAATGTAGGAGGTGCAGAGAAGTGAATCCAAGGCGATATATGGGAAGATAGACCACAGGGGGAGGGAGCTTCCATCAGCCAGCACCAGAAAGTGATATAGCAGTGGAGCACAAAATCAGAACTTTTAAAAGTCTTCTCTGGTGAGGGACTTCCCTGCCTGAGAGGCGCTTTGGTGGCAAAGCAGGGCAGGATCCGAGGTGGGACAGTGTGATCTCAGGATACTTGAGGTCACAGGAAGAGCGGGGGTACCTGAGTGCAGCAGAGTTCCCAGGCATCACAGCGGGGCAGCTGGCTGCAATCAGCGAGCCTAGAATTGGGCTCTCAGCTCAGGGTTGCCATGTACCACGAACTGTGGCACGGTTGGAGGACCGCTCTCCAAGCAGGGGTGCAGCAAGCGGCAGAACTGAGGAAAGACCCCCGTCCCTCCCTCAGGAGGAGTGGCAAGGATGTGTGCTGCAGGACTTTGCAGGGTTTGGAGATTCCAAACAGGGTCACTTGCCTGAGATAGAAATGCTCAGTCACAGGCTAGGTGAGCACAGAGTGCAGATGGAGACCAGGGAGACAGGAGTGATTGACTGCTTTTCCCTGAGGGCACACTGAAGAGTAGGGCCCCAAGCTGTTGGCTCCAGGGCTAAAGATTGGGAGGCTGCCATTTTTATTCTCATCCTCTAAAGCTGCTCCGAAAGCTTTCAGGGAACAAAAGCCACATAAAGCAATCTGGAGCAGCTTCTTAGCCTGGACCCCTGGCAAGGGGCAGTGAAATTCCACCCAGGGCAAAGACATTTGAGAATCAGCACAACAGGACCCTCCCCAGAAGACCCACAAGAATATCCAGCCAAGACCAAGTTTACCAATCACAGAGAACTGCAAAACTCCATTGCTGGGGTAAAATAGTATATAGAATTCATGGTTTTTTCCCCATGATTCTTTAGTCTTCAATTTTAGATTTTTTTCTCTTTGCTTTTTCAACCAATTTCTTATTTTATCAACTTTTTAAAATCTTTTTAAATTTTCATTTTTACAGTTACATTCTATCCTTTCATTGTATTTAATTTTATTTTTGTACATATGTAAGTCTCTTTCTTTACAATTTTGGGATCTAGTTTTCTAACAAACAAACCAAAATACACACAAGATCCAGTGCATTGCTCTGTTCTGTTCACCTGTCTGATTATCCTCTCTTTTTTATATTCTATATATTTTTATATTATATTCTTTTTTAATTTTTTTTTAGTTTCAGGTCTCTCCTGATTTGTTTAGTACATATTTTTCTGCAGTCGTTATTGCCATATTAGTATTTTGTTCTCTCGTTCATCTACTCTTCTCTGGACAGAATGACAAGATGGAAAAACTCACCTCAAAAAAGAGAACAAGAGGCAGTACTGACTGCCAGGGACCTAATCACTATGGATGTAAGTAAGATGTGGGAACTAGAGTTCAGAATAATGATTAAGAAGATACTAGCTGGGCTTGGAAAAAAAGCATAGAAGACACTAGAGAATCCCTTTCTGGAGAAATAGAAAAGCTAAAATCTAATCAAGTTGAAATAAAAAAGGCTATTAATGAGATACAATCAAAACTGGAGGCTTAACTGCTAGGATAAATGAGGCAAAAGAGAGAATTAGTGATATAGAAGACCAAATGATGGAGAATAAAGAAGTTGAGAAAAAGAGAGATAAACAACTACTAGATCACAAGGGGAGAATTCAAGAGAGAAGTGATACCATAAAGCAAAGCAATATTAGAATACTTGGGATCCCAAAAGAAGAGGAAAGAGAGAGGGGAGCAGAAGGCATATTGGAGAAAATTATAGCAGAGAACATCTCTAATCTGGGGAAGGGAACAGGCATTCAAGTCTAGGAGGCACAGAGAACCCCCTTCAAAATAAATAAAAATAGGTCAACACCTCGACCTATAATAGTGAAACTTGCAAATCTCAGAGACAAAGAGAAAATCCTGAAAGCAGCTTGGGACACATACAAGGGTAGAAACATCAGACTGGCAGCAGACCTATCCCCAGAAACCTGGCAGGCCAGAAAGGACTAGCATGATATATTCAGGGTGTTACATGAGAAAAATATGCAGCCAAGAATACTTTATCCAGCAAGGATGTCATTCAAAATAGAGGACGAGATAAAAAGCTTCCAGGACAACAGAAACGAAAAGAATCTGTGATCACTAAACCTGCAAGAAATATTAAAGGGGATCCTTTAAGTGAAGAGAGAGCCCAAAAGTAACATAGACCAGAAAGGAACAGAGATAATATACAAAATCAGTGACTTTACAGGTAATATAATGGCACTAAATTCATATCTTTTGGGGCACCTGGGTGGCTCAGTTGGTTGAGCATCTGCGTTCAACTCAGGTCATGATCCCAGAATGCTGGGATCGAGCCCCGCATAAGGCTCTCTGCTCGGCAGGAGTCTCCTTCTCCCTCTCACTCTCCCTCTGTACTCTCTCTCTCTATCTCAAATGAATAAATAAAATCTTAAAAAAAGAGAGAAAGATTTCTAAGAAATAAAAATAAAATACATAAATAAATTCATATCTTTCAATAGTTACTCTGAATGTAAATGGGTTAATGCCCCAATCAAAAGACACAGGGTATCAGATTGGATAAAAAAGCAAAACCCATCAATATGTAGTCTGCAAGCGACTCATTTTAGACCCAAAGACACCTCCAGATTGAAAGTAAGGGGGTGGAAAACCATTTATCATGCTAATGGGGTAGCCAATTATAGGAGTAGTCAATTATATAAGCCAATTAATAACAAAATTTAAAAAACACATTGATAATAACAATGGAATACTACTCAGCCATCAAAAAAATAAAATCTTGCCATTTGCAAGGACATGGTTGGAACTAGAGGGTATTATGCTAAGCGAAATAAGTCAATCAGAGAAAGGCAATTATCATATGATATCATTCATATGTGCAATTTAAGAAACAAAACAAAGGATCATAGGTGAAGAGAGGAAAAAATAAAACAAGACAAAATCAGAGAGTGAGACAAACAATCAGAGACTCTTAATTGTAGGAAACAAAGTGAGGGTTGTGGAGGGAAGGGGGTGGGAGGATAGGGTAACTGGGTGATGGACATTAAGGGGGGCACATGATACAATGAGCACTGGGTATTATGTAAGACAGATTAATCACTGACCTCTACCTCTGAAACTAATAATATATGTTAATTAATTGAATTTAAAAAAAACTTAAAAAAGGAAAAATGAGGCTTCTTTTGTTTTCTTTTTATATACAAATATCTCTCAGGATGTTTTCCACATTAAACTAAGATATATACCAAATTATATTTGTAATTTAAATATACTTCATATTTTTCAAGAATGTGTGATTTTAGATTTTTACATGCTATTAATGAGATACAATCAACATTTTTTCAACATGTTGAAAATCAACAAATTTTCAACATACACTATTGAAAATTTGCTATGTCACAAAAGGATAAAAATGGTAAGATGAATTCATTTTTTTTTTTTTAATTATGGTACATGGCATGGTTAGCTAACAGGGACAATCTTAATGTTTCGAATAACCAGAGAATATCAGAAAGAAAATATAATACCATTATATAAATTATGGTATTCTTTCACCTTTCAATAGGGGCCATCTTTCTTGGAGAAGAGAGCACACAAATTTTGTTAAGAGTATACCAAAAAAGACATTGAAAATGCTTAAAGACATGGAACACATATGCATGAAAGGCTTAAGAAAAACGAGGACTCTTCTCTGGTGAAACTACTCTCATTACATGGATAAAACTCCAATCCAGCCACCTCTAGCCTCTGTTTCTCTGCTCATCTCCCAGAAATCTCTCAAATGTCTTGCTGCCGTCTCAACTGCCTGAAAGTCTTGTCAGTCAACAACATTCATTAAGCATCATGGGGTGCTTAATAAATGTTTCTGAGCATTATGACAGGTACCCTAAGGAGGTGCAATAGAAATAGAAGATATGGTCCCTGACATGAAGGAACTTTCAGTAGTACCAATTATCTATGCTATATAAATGAATTAAAATAGACTTTCCAAAGAGATAGATAAATTATTGCAAATTAAAACACTTCAAATAATATACATATGCTAAGGTGATTCAGTGGGCGATCTGAGCGGGGGAGGCAATCAGAATGTTTCGAATCATGTATTAAAGAATCAAAAAAACATGGATTAATGAGCTAGGGAAGGAGTTTTTCAGAGGGTAGAAGGCTTACCTAAAAACATGGAGGAGAAAGAAATCTTGAAGCAATGTGGGTGGAACTAGAATCCAAAAGACTATGCAGCAGGCTATTGGTCTGATTTGCTTCTGTATATTTGTTTGTTTTACAATATCACCTACTAATTTCTTATCTGACTGGTGTAGTCTAGAGTAGAATCCATCAAGCTTTTTGCTTTTCTTTGACCACTTTCATGAGGAGAAATACCCTTCAAACAAACAATGCCTATCTATCCCAATTCCTACCACCACTATTCATTAAAAACACAAAATTAATGGCAAAAAAAAGACACTGCTGTTATTAACTTCCTTCTGTCCTCAATAAAATGTCATAAGGGCGCCTGGATGGCTCAGTTGGTTAAGCGACTGCCTTTGGCTCAGGTCATGATCCCGGAGTCCCGGGATTGAGTCCCGCATCGGGCTCCCTGCTCGGCGGGGAGCCTGCTTCTCCCTCTGCCCCTCCCCCCTCTCATGTGCTCTCTCTCTCATTCTCTGTCAAATAATAAATAAAATCTTTAAAAAAAAATAAAATGTCATAAGTTTCCTCTGTACTCAAAAAAGGAATTGTTTTATCATTAGCATTAATGTAATAGAAACCATACTGTGTACTGCTACAGGGACCATCATAGTCCTCTGTCCTCCCAGGACCACACCTATAGAATGGGAACCCTAAAATAAGAATAAAGAAACATGAATTCCCTTTTACACATACCAAAACCTCACTGTATGGTATTGATTGCCATTATAGCAGTAGTAAAAAAAATAATGGTGGTGGTAGCAATTTATACTGACTACATTTACCAGAAGCACTTTATTCATGTTATTTAATCCTAACCACTAATAATCATTATTATTCCCATTTTATAGGAAAAAAATATTGAAGCTCAAATAAGCAACTTGCCCAAGGACACACAACAGGTGGGTGGTTTGGCGGGGTGAATACAGGCCCCGCAAAGGCAAAACACAGGCTTTTTAGACAAGCCACTTGACTGCCTCTGATGTGCATGTGCCTACCCCATAAACGCTGGCCCTTCATTTCTAACTGAAAATAATACCTGTTCTCTTACCTGCCTCTTAAAGATATAATAAGGATTAATTTGATATCTGCAAGTGCTTTGACCTCTCCATAAAGACACCCCTATGATTACAACTCCTTAATTTCCATTTCCTCTTATGCCACACCTTCAATTACAGTATCTCATAGGTATGCAATCTTGGAACCAATTGACTTTGCTTTCTCTCATACCACATTCAGGCTGTAATCAGTTGCTATTTTATCATAGAAACATCATCCCTAAAATTCACTCATTTTATTCTAATTTTTGACGCTTAAACCATCATTAGTCTCAGTTAGTATAATCTCCATAGAATACTGCTATTTTATCTCGTGAAGAGGAAATTTTAATGGAAATTGGGTCCTAATACCCATCGGGGGGGAAAGAAAAAAAGTTCATGTGTTAATCAAGAAACAAATAATCTCACTCAAATATGCACATTCTTAAGTTGCTTAAGCTTTGAGATCTGCCTTAAGTCTCAATTCCACTGAGTACTTAGAGGTTCTCTATATTTTATCTTTGCAATTTCACCTTTAACAATTTCTTAAAACAGTAGAATTTTGGAGCTAAAAGGGAACTTAAGATAACTTAAAGCAAACCCCATTTAAGAAATGAGAAAACTGGGGCGCCTGGGTGGCTCAGTCGTTAAGCATCTGCCTTTGGCTCAGGTCATGATCCCAGGGTCCTGGGATCGAGCCCCGCGTCGGGCTCCTCGCTCTGCAGGAGGCCTGCTTCTCCCTCTCCCACTCCCTCTGCTGTGTTCCCTCTCTCGCTGTATCTATTTCTGTCAAATGAATAAATAAAATCTTTAAAAAAAAAAAAAAAGAAATGAGAAAACTAAGAATCACAGATAACTTACCCAAGGCCCTTCAGCTAAAATGTGAAAGAGCTAGAAATAAACCCAGGAATTCTTATTTCAGATATATATATTTCTAATCTACATAGCTTTCCATCTATTCCATGGCTTTAAATTCACTTTATGTTAATGAATTCCAATTTTTTTTCTAGTCCTACCTTCTCTCCCAGGTTCCGTGCCCATATTTTGAATTAGCTCATGGAATTCTTGGAGGAATTTATTATTGAAAACTAATTTTAGACTGTCCACACTGAAACCTATATATCTAGATCCACTCATTATTCTTGCATTTCTCAATCCCATGAAAGGAAGTGGGAATAATGGATCTAGATGGGTTCCAGACGGAAGAAGACAAAAGAGATGGTTTAAGTCAGTGCTACCTCCAACTAGAACATTATTCTCTTGGGTTCCATTTGCCTACTTATTTCCAAAATTGAGAAGGAGACCCCACAAATCAGTTTAGCAAATAGTCCTAGATGAATAGAGTCACTTGGCCTGTCAGAAGTTAAAATGTGAGTACACTTGTGGTTGATGAGCACAGGCTGTTGTATGGAAGTGCTGAATCACTATATTGTATACCTAAAACTAATATTATACCATATCTTAACTAACTGGAATTTAAATAAAAACTTAAAAAAAAACTTAAAATGTGGCTCTGATGGATTACATATGGTCCAACCGGTTTAAATAAATTTGAGAGCAAGCCTCAACTAATTATGTGTATAGAACCTTTCTCTAGGGCGCCTGGGTGGCTCAGTTGGTTAAGCGACTGCCTTCAGCTCGGGTCATGATCCCAGGGTCCTGGAATCGAGTCCCGCATTGGGCTCCCTGCTCTGCGGGGAGCCTGCTTCTCCCTCTCCCACTCCCCCTGCTTGTGTTCCCTCTCTCGCTGTGTCTCTCTCTGTCAAATAAATAAATAAAATCTTTAAAAAAAAAAAAGAACCTTTCTCTAAAAAAAAGTCTTCTATGCTTGAAATAAACAAATGAAAAAAATTTTAAAAATGAAAAAATAAAAAAATGTCTTTTATGCTTATGCATCTTGACAAACTGCAATAGTAAGAGGCTATTGGAATATTTGTGCATCTAGGTCGACAACTAATTTTTCCTCCACTGGAAATGCTCTAGTATGACAATAATTCCACAGTGGGCAAATAACTGGGAACAAAGTTTACTCCAAAATGTCAAACATCTAGAGCTGTGTATCTCTTAAACACTAAATTCTTGGTAAAAGCAAGGCTTATATAGCACATATATAGGAAGACTCTAAGAGGGAGTAGATAGAGATTCAGTTTTGGAGCTAATAAAGATTCTATAAATAGTAGCTATACACGTAAGTGATGCTACATCATATAAAGTGTGCAGAAATCTAGTCTTAGAAGACATAAGAATTCATCACGGGAGCCAGAAAAGATTTGCATCAAATAGGTTAAACTCTGCAATGCAGTCCAGACTTTTGGATTAGTAGGTGGGCTGGATTAATTACTCTAGTTTGCTTTATTCACAATGGCCAAGATATGGAAACAATCTAAATGTCCATGGACAGATGAACTGATAAAGAAAATATCATATATATTTATTAAAATACATATATAATGCAATACTATTCAGCCTTAAAGAAGAAAATTCTGCAATATGCAGTAACATGGGTGAAGCTTGAGGACATTATGCTAAGTGAAATAAGCCAATCACAGAAAAACAAATACTGCATGATCCACTTATATGAGGTATCTAAAACAGTCCAAATTCATAGAATCAAAGAATGGAATAATGGCTGCCAGGGACTGGAGGGGTGGGGAGTAAGGAGTTACTAATTAATGAGCATAAAGTTTCAGTTATGCAAGATGAATAAGCTATAAAGATCTGCTGTACCACACTGCACCTACAATACGGTATTGTACGCTTAAAAAATTAAGAGGGTAAGTCTCATGTTAAGTATTCTTACCACAATTTTTTTTTAAGAGGGAAGGGAGTGGTTTGATACTAAACTTTACTCACTGTCACTAATTTTGGGAATCCATAGTATAGATTTGTCCAAAGTGAAATTCAACAAGAAATAAAAAAGAAAGAATGGGTTCTGAAAGCAGATAGGGGATGTGTCCTCTTCTTGGACTAAAGGGAAAAAAATGCAATATTTCCAGGCAAAAATAAGGTATTTTGCATCTTATGCCTAGAACACTGACTCTAGGAATCTGATTTGTGCAATGGCAGAACAAAAGAGTAAGCTGATCTATAACACACACACATACCTAATTCATTAACAATTGGAGAGCTTTTGAGTAACAGAAACTTCTATAGAAACAGTTTGAAAACCAGGTTTAAAAAGTTTTACTTATTTTTTCTTGATGTTAAGGTAAGAATTGTGATAAGAGAAGAAAGCTCAGATCCAGCAGAATCCCAGAACTGAGAGGATAGAAGAGAAATGGGTCCCACCAGTTGGCCTTGTAAAAAAATCCAGATGAGAGGAGTCAAGAAAGGCCAAATGGAAGTGGAAAGAGTGGGGTCTTGCTTCTGAAGGAAATGAATTTGCAGAAAGAGATGTGTGTGTTACCTCAAAGCAGTAAAGTAATCCAAGGACCACAGAATTCCAAAGCAAAATAAAAACCAGGAGAATCACCTTACAAAGACCGTGTAGTGCTCACTGGATCCCTGAGAATGCACGTGGGAAGAACTGATAGCAATAGTTCCTACTCTAAAGTCTTTGGATGAAAATTTTAGCATCTGGATAACACCAGTGTGTTTGGAGGTAGGGATAGGGTCCTGTGGTGAGAGTGGGGACCATCACAAGATAAAGGAATATCTGAGCTGGATGCATTAGCATCAGATACAGTTCAGAAATGGAAGGTTAACCTTAGAATGTTGAAGATTTTGCTTGAACAGCAGAAAAAAAATCAAGAGATAAACAATGTTAGGAATATGAAAAATGCAAAATAAGACAAAAATAGTAAAAAGAATAAAATCTACAATACTTTTGATTCCCTACACATTTAAAACTTTTCTCTGGCTTTTACGATGAAACCATGTTTAACATTTGCAAAGACTTAATAAAGGTTAAGTATAAACAATCTGAGGACAAGTGGATAACCATTCTAAACTCTTCATCAAACTAAAGAAAGCTCAAGTGCTTGCCAAAAGCAGATTTTCTGTGCTCTCCACCCAGATTCTTCATAAACGTATGTAACAGGTATCAGAGGACTTATAAATAGATGATGATAGCAATAAAACACCATTATACACTGTCAACATTTTACTATCTATCTCCTGTATACTTGGGTGTATTCCCATTTGCTTGATTCTAAGAATAATGAGATGAAAAAATGATGACAGAGGTAACAATTAATGGACAAAATAGCATAGATGAGTATACTAAGTTTCCCGATAAATCTCTAGCCATACATATGCTTAAAAGCAAGCAAAAGAAGAATAAAAATGATTTCTGGAAAGAAAAAATCAAATAGTAACAAGATATTATTTATATTACAGGGAAATATAAAGAGAAAATTGAATAGATACTTGTGTGGGGAAAAGGAATCGAGATTTGTAAAGGAAATGGAAAATTTTATCAAATCTGGTTTGACTCACTGTACGTGATACTTAGGAACCATAAGCCTTTTATGTTCCAAACTATCCCAATTTCAAGAATCCTTATTTATTATTTTAATGTTTGTTAAATATACCAATAAATATATATTAAATTTATATAATTTCTATGTCTCACAAAAATAAATTCTGAAACCAAAGATACATACTTCTAAATCCAAAATCAGGATATATGACTTACCCCCCCAAAAAACCCTCATTTTTGGTTCAGAAAACAGCTTTTCCAAACATAAGGGAAAAGGAGTTTTAAAACACTTAAGTGAATATGCCTTTAAGCTTACTCCATAAAATAACTCTCTAGAGTTATTTTATATGGTAGTGGATGCTGTGAGCCCTGCCCCTTTTCAGGCTGGTGCTCCTATCTCCCTCCATCCACTGTGTGAGTGTTGGTTGATAATACCTCACAGTTGCCCCCAGTTCCTGGAGAATCACCAAAGGGCACTGCCTCACCAGAGAGGTTATGCCTTCCAACATCACCACCCTTGAAACCTTGGCCAGTGACTAATACACAAATAAAAAAGCCTCCTACCTCTTTTGTGCAGTTCTTACCCAAGAATGAAGCCAGTCTCCAACTGAGACACATTCCTCCTTAGCTTTATCCCCTGCTCTACCCAGAATCCCTCCCTCTCCTTCTCCTGAGAGCACACCCTCTATTAATCACTTGAAAGAGAATCCCCGTCATAGGCTTTGTCTCTAAAACACGCAATGTAGAATAAGTGACTTTTTAGAAAACACAAATATCTACATGTAAATCATGAGCCTTTTTATCCACCATTGCCTAGGTAAACCTAAGCTTTCCTTGTACTCCCAAGAAAACTTTAACCACATTGTATATAAAATGCTTCCAGGTTCAAAATGAGGACAGCTATATATGTCTAACAAACCTCTTCAAGTTTTTGGCATTAAAAAAAATGACAATGGCCTCTGCAGCAGAAATGTGTTCTCTTAAAAATAAAAGACATATCCTTTTACTTCTTTCTACTAATCATGTGTACCTAAAGGAGCAAACATATTCTACATCATCTTACTTCTCAATCCTCAAGCTCTTGCATATTTTCTGTAGTTACTTCATGTAAGAAAAATCAACACAATCAGTATCTTCCTCCATGGCTGCCTCCTCTATCCCTCAGAACAGGTAAAGTTTAATGTGTGCTCTCATTCAACAAATTCCAAACCTGTAGTAACTTTTTGAGGTACAATTTACATACTAGAAAAATACACAAATCATAATTGTACTGCTTCATGAATTTTGACAGTTATAACCACCCATGTATGACCATTAGGCCAACCAAGATATAGAATATTTCCATCACCCCAAAAAGTTCCCTCTTTTCCTTTCCATTTAATCTCTACCCCCTCACTTAGAGACAATCACTGTTCTGATTTCTTTCACCATATGTTAGCTTTGTCTGTTCTTTTTCTCCTCTTTGGAACAGCTTTATTGAAATATATAAAGTTCACCCCTTATAAGTGTACAATTCAATGATTTTTAGTATATTTACAGATTTGTGTCATCATCACCACGATCCAGTTCTTCATTTCCAATAACTCAAAAGGTTCCCTAATGCCCATTTTTACTTCCCACTCCCCAGCGCCATGCAATCATTGATCTGCTTTCTGTAATCATAGATTTGCCTGTCTGGAAATTTAATATATGTGTAATTATACAATATGTAGTCTTCTGCATCTAGCTTCTTTCACTTAGCATAATGCTTTACCTGTTTAGCGTATATCAGATCTTCTTTTTTGAATAGTATTAATATTCTATATTCCATTGTATTGATATGCCACACTATCTGTTTACCAGTTGATGGACATTTAGATTGCTTCCTGTATGTTTTGTCTGTTATAACTTCATGCAAATTTAAATCTGTGTGGTATTTTGTGTCTGCTTTCTTTCATTCAACATAAAATTGAGATTCATCCATGTTGTTCTGTTGCAGTAATTTGCTCCTTTCTATTGCTGACTAGTAATATATTGTATGACTATATCACAATTTACTCATTGTTCTGTTAATGAACAGTTGAGCTGCTGTATGTTTTTGTCTTTTATGAATAAAGCAACTATAAATATGGTGTGTTTTTGTTTTTATTTTTGTTTTTCTATCTATAGTTCTCTTGAGTAGATTATCTAGGATGAGATTTTTGAACCACATTAGGTTTATCATTAATTTAAAAAAAAAACTACCAAATTCCTATACCATGTTTCCAAATTCTTATACCATGTTACACACTCACCAACAACAGGAGAACTTCAGTTTTCCACATTCTCACCCACATTTGCTAGTGTCAATCCTTTTAATTTTACTTTTTAAAGATTTTATTTATTTGAGAGAGAGCACAAGGTGGGTAGGGGCAGAGGGAGAAGAGAACCCCAAGGAGACTCCACACTGAGTGCGGAGCACAACCTAGGGCTCAATCTAATGACCCCCAAGATTACAACCAGAGCTGAAACCAAGAGTCGGCCACTTAACTGACTGTGCCACCCAGGTACCCCCAATCTTTTTAATTTTTTTAAGTTGTCCGGGTATGGAAAAGTATTACATTGTGGGTTTTATTTGCATTTCCATAATGATGTTGAGCACTTCTTCATATGTTTATTGGCCATTCATTTCTTAGTGTTGAAGTATTCTAGTCTGTTCATTTTTTATTGAGTTGTCTTTATTATCGATTTATAAGAATTCTTTTTTTATTAAGGTATAATTGGCATACATTATGTTAGCTTCAGGTGTACAATATAATGATTCAATATTTGCATATGTTAAAAAAACAAAAAAAATTGTATATGCAGTATTGCAAAATGATCACCACAGTAAGTTCACTTTTTTTTTTTTTTTTAGATTTTATTTATTAGAGAGAGAGAGATGGAGCAGGGGAAGGGGCAGAGGGAGAGGGAGAAGCAGACTCCTGGCTGAGCAGGGAGCCCAGTGCAGGGCTCAATCCCAGGACCCTGGGATCATGATCTGAGCCAAACGCAGACACTTAACTGACTGAGCCACCCAGCTGCCCCTGCAGTCAGTTTACTTAACATCCACCATCACACATAGTTACAGAAGTTTTGGGTTTTTTTTTTCTTCTCATGAGAACTTTCAAGATTTATTCTCTTAGCAACATTTAAATATACAATACAGTATTATTAACTATAAGGAACTATTTATATATCCTAGAATATCTTGAAAGATATACATGTTGCAAATATTTTTTCTAAGTTTGTAGCCTTTTCTTTTTTTTTTTTTAAAGATTTTATTTATTTATTTGAGAGAGAGAGAATGAGAGAGAGCACATGAGAGGGGGGAGGGCCAGAGGGAGAAGCAGACTCCCTGCCGAGCAGGGAGGCCTATGCAGGACTCGATCCAGGGACTCCAGGATCATGACCTGAGCCGAAGGCAGTTGCTTAACCAACTGAGCCACCCAGGCGCCCTGTAGCCTTTTATTTTCTTAACAATACCTTATGAAGAGAGAAAAAAAAATTTTCCCCCAAGGGATTTTTTTTTAATTTATATATATTTTTTGGTGTTAAGAGTTGACAAGCAGCAGTAGACTATTTTGTTTTGTTTTGTTTTTTTTAATTAACATACAATGTATTATTTGTTTCAGGGGTACAGGTCTGTGATTCATCAGTCTTACACAATTCAGAGTGCTCACCATAGCACATACCCTCCCCAGTCAATGTCCATCACCCAGCCACCGCATCCCTCCCACCCCCCCTCCATTCCAGCAACCCTCAGTTTGTTTCCTGAGATTAAGAATCTCTTATGGTTTGTCTTCCTCTCTGGTTTCATCTTGTTTCATTTTTCCCTTCCTTCCCCTATGATCCTGTCTTGTTTCTCAAATTCCTCATATCAGTGAGATATGATAATTATCTTTCTCTGATTGACTTATTTCGCTTAGCATAATACCCTCTAGTTCCATCAACGTGATGGCAAATGGCTAGATTTTGGGGTTTTTTGATGGCTGCATAATATTGATGAGAGAAAATTTTTAATTATTACACAGTCCAATTCACCTGTATTTTCCCCTTTTGTGGCTGGGTTTTGGGTGTGTGTGTGTCTTGCTAAGAAATCTTCAAATAGGGGTACCCGGGTGGCTCAGTTTGTAAGGCATGTGACTCTTGATCTCTGGGTTGTAAGTTCAAGCCCCATATTGGGCCTAGAGCTTACTTTAAAAAAAAACTGGGGTGCCTGGGTGGCTCAGTCAGTTAAGCGTCTGCCTTCGGCATAGGTCATGATCCCAGGGTCCTGGGATTGAGCCCGGCATCTGAGCAGGGAGCCAGCTTCTCCCTCTTCTCCCCACTCATGATCTCTGTCACTATCTCTGTCTTTCTCAAATAATAAAATCTTTAAAAAATTTAATAAAATTCTAAAAAAAATCTTCAAATAGCCAAAGCCACAATGATATTCTCCTATATTATTTTTCTAGAAACTTTGTTTTAGCTCTCAAATTTAAATCTATGATACATCTTGAATTAATTTTTATGGTGTAAGATGGGAGTAGAGGTTCATTTTCTAGTTGTTTTAGAACCATTTGTTGAAGATGGTTCTCTCATTGAGGTGCTTTTGGTGCATTTGTCCAATATCAATTGACAATATGTGTTCAACTTTTATTCAATTAATCTACTTGCTGATTCCTATGCCAATAACACACCTATCTTCATTACTTTAGCTTTAATAAGTCTTAAATCAAGTGGTTTATGTAAGTTCTTCAAGATTGGGTGAGGGGAAGCGTGGCTGGCTCAGTAGGTTAAGCATCTACCTTCGGCTCAGGTCATGATCCCAGGGTCCTGGGATCGAGTCCTGAATTGGGCCCCTGCTCAGCTGGGAGCCTGCTTCTCCCTCTGCCTGCCACTCCCCCTGCTTGTGCTTGCGTGCTCTGACAAATAAATAAATAAAATCTTAAAAAAAAAAAAAAGAACTTCTTTAAAAAAAAGATTGGGGGAGAAGGGCTATTCTATGTTCTTTGCATTTCTGTATGAATTTTACAATGAATTTGCCAATTTCTACCAAAAAATTAAAAAAAAAAAAACCTATTGGGATTTTGAGTTTTTACTAAATCTACAGAATTTGTAAAAAAAAATTGATATCTTAATACTAAATTCCAATCTATAAACATGGCATATCTTTCCATTTATTTGGCTCTTCTTTTGTAGTTACTTTCATATGACTTGTCTCTAAATAGAATGAGCTTATGAAAAAGAGCTACTTTTATTACTAACAATGAACAAAGAACAATTTAGTTCTTAAAGAACTAAATTGATTCTTTAAGAGGGCATACTTGGTTTTGTTTGAGAAATGCTCACAGTAATTTGAAAAAAGATCATAAAATTTTAAAATTGAAAGGAAAACTTAGAGATCATTTGATCCAATATTTTCATGGGAACTAGAAGCCTTTAAATCAAGATATAAAATATGGTTATAGTTATATTGGAATTGGTTTTCCTCATTTGTCCTCAATAGTAAAATGAAGAATACCTGGAAACTACTCTTCCTGTGATAGAAGGAGTGGCTTTGAAGGGTAAGAGTACAACCAAGAGTATGCTAACTTTTGTTTTCAGTTTCCAGGTTATATTAATTAGATAAGCCTTAGATATTCAAAAATCATTGGCAGAATTTAGATCATTTTATGGCAAAATCTTTGATTTCTCTATTAATGTGTTTTATATATGTCTACTTTTAATGCTTATGATTATAAATATAGGTGGAAGGTAAAGTTAAAAAAGATTTCTTGGATCATGTTTAAGCTGATAACCCGTAGACTCTATTCAGTAGTCACATATGTTAAGAAGAAAAGCATATAGAGGATGGAATACTTAAAAATACAGTACATAGGGATCCTGAAGTATGAGGGTCAGGTGATCAGGGGTCACCATTTTTTTTTGAAAGAGCACTGCTTTGCAGGCCATGCTCAACTTTGCTGTTATAGCATGAAAGTATCAACAGATAATACACAAATGAATGAGCATTGTTGTATTCCAGTAAAACCTTACAAAAATAGGCAGTGGGCCAGATTCAACCCATAGACAGTAAATTTGCCAAACTTTAATCTAGATTCTCATCCTTTATGATATGATGTCCATCACATATACATGTTACATATATATCATCATACATGAATACACATACTCAAAGAAACTACTATAATGAGTATTTCAGGAACTGTTCTGAAAGTGAGAGAATAAGCTAAATAATGGAAAATTTCCCCTTAATCCTTTTTTTCTGTTATATGATACTGATGAAGTCATTTAAACCATATCAAAGATATTATATTTGTTATCTGTAGAGATACTTTATTATCTTCCAAACAAGTAGATAATAATACCTTATACTCATTGTTTTTATGCTTATAAATCAGATACTTTATAAATATTCATAGAAGCAGACTATTCCCTACAGAATTATCTCCAAAACAATAATTATGCAAATTACTGATTGTCCAAAGCACTTAATTTCTTAGCAATATGCAATCTGAGTTAGCCTAAAGACAAGTTAATAAACAGTCTTCAAAATAAATGATAGAAGTGCCTTGTATCTATAATCAGTGATAAAGTTTAGGAAACAGAATGAACAATCTTAGAGGCAATTTTTAATTTGATAAACACATACTAAAGCTCTTACTTCCATAAAATATAAGATATTATAAACACTGCACATAAATTCAGCATATCGCAAATGCTGTAATGTAATAATATCTCTTTCAACTACAGCAAAAAAAGTAATTTTCTACCAGATTTTTCTGAAAGAGTATTGTTTACCTATTTATGCATTTAACTCCACTAAGATCTTAACGCAATTAGAATGTTAAAACATTCACTTGTGTGCTTCTTTTTTTAAGAAAGTAAAACATTTCATCTTTCCATACCAAATTTCTTTTCTTTTATAGGTGCCCTAGAAGGCTTTGAATTTTATAGGGCAACCAGTTATAAAGCCAATGCCATTATCATCATAATAGAAATAATAGTTTTCAAATAATGAAAAGGACTGATTTAGAAAGCCTTGTAATAAACCATACTTGTAGAAATGATGTCAACATCCTTATTCTACCAAGTTTGTTACAGAGACATTATAATCATTATTAATAACATTGATTTGGCTTTCTTCTCTTTAAGTTGCAGTGAAAACAACTTAGCAGAGCTTAATGGGTAGCTCAACATTCTGCTCAATCACTCTACTCAACACTATAGGTATCCAATGGGCTGAATACATCCCCTTTCCCAGGTAGCTTACGATCTAATTGGCAAGGCAAAGTATACAAGAAAAAATGAATAATGGAAACATTTTAAACAAAAGTTCAAAACAACAGAAACTATCATAGGGAGTCCATCATTAATTTAAAAACAAAGAGAAACACAGTTGGTTATGTAGTTTAGGAAAAATCCTCTAATGGTGAAAGCTTATTTGTGTAACTGAATTCCTGAGTTTCTTGACTATAAAGCAAATTTTTATTGAGAGACATCCCTTAAAAAAAAAAAAAACCTAAGTTTATAAAAAAGGAAAAAGTAACCATATGCCAAAATAAAGTAAAATGGAGAACAAATTGAGGCATATATTAATAAAACAGTCCTATAATTAGTCACAATTAGTCAAAGAAAATTTAAACATCTATTAAGATAAGACTGGTTAAAAAAAAAATGCCTATCTTCAAGGAGCTTATATTCTGGTGTGAGAATAGGGATAATAAATATATAAATGAAATTATTTTAGTTACTTATAAGGACTATGAAGATGGTAACATAACATGGATAGAAAATAACTTTGGCAGTGGGAGAAGAGGGGAAGATATTTTAGCTAGAGGTGGTCAGGGAAGGCCTCTTTGAGAAGGCATTTGGACCAAGATTTCAAAGATCAAAAATGTGGCAGCCATGCACATATCTGGAGAAAGCTTTCCAAGAAAAAGGGAATAAAAACAGCAAATGCAAAAGCTTCTAGGCATATTAATGTAGGAGATACAGAGAAAGGGAGATAGTGTTGATTAGTGTTAGTAATCTCTTCCTACTAGATCATTTTTTTTCCTTGTTCACCATACATTCAAGAATTCTTTAATAGAAATTGCTTTTTTTTAATTATGGAAGTATCTTTACAAAAAATTTATCAATAATTGTATTTTTTACTGATCACGTTATGAAATGCCCTAAAAAAGACTACTGCTATAATTACTTAGATGTGCCTTTGGAAAATAGCCTTTTTATGAATTAGCTGGTAAGATCACATGTTTCTGGAATAAAACATTGGTCATCTAAAAGTGTTTGTTCTCAGGCGCCTGGGTGGCTCAGATGGTTGAGCGTCTGCCTTCGGCTCGGGTCATGATCTCGGGGTCCTGGGATCGAGTCCCGCATCGGGTTCCCTGCTCACTGCAGAGCCTGCTTCTCCCTTCTCCCTCTGCCATTCCCTCTGCTTGTGCTCTTCTGTCTATCTCTCTGTCAAATAAATAAATAAAATCTTTAAAAAAAAATAATAAAATAAAAAAATAAAATAAAAGTGTTTGTTCTCTAGTATCTAGGAAAATTTAAAAAATAAAAAGTGGGTTAAAATTTTAAATAAACTTAAAAAAAACTGATCCAGATCACAGAATTGTCACAAAGGGGCATTAAAACAGATATTATAACTGTATTCCATATGTTCAAAGAGTTAAGTAGAGATATAAATAAAGGTCCAAATCAAACTTCTAGAGATGAAATTTATAATATCTAAGGTGAAAAATATACTGGATGGGATTAGTAACAGATTAAACACTGAAGAAGAAAAATTTAGTAAACTTGAAGACATAGCAAAAGAACTTTCCAACATGAAACACAGAAAAAGAATATTTAAAAAAGAATCATCAGTGAGCTATGGAATAACTTCAAGCTAACCTAAATTTTTGTAATTGACTCCTTTGAGGTAGTAAACTAGGCCAGTAATAGGGATTACCTCATTTGTTTTCTGTCACTCCAGGATTACTGTCCCTTGTTGCCTGATGTCCACTATCTTTAAAAGCAATGTTACCTAAATTTGGTCTTTTTTGTTTTGGTTGTTTCAGATGGGAAGGTAAATCTGGTTCTTCTTTCTCCATCTTAGTAAGATATTTTTTTAAAACCTTTTTAATAAAATAATCCATTGACTTCTTGTAAGTGGGAAAGTGATGGGTGAAGCCACCATAGACACAGAGTTTGGTTGCTACCTCTTTACTAATAATACTGCCCATGAAACAGTTACATTTCTCTGCTGGAGAAGAGCAAACAAAATCTGCATCATGCCCAAGTAGAAAGCAGGAACATGGGGGAAATGCTAGAAAATATTTGAGGCACCAAGAAATAAGACAAAGGAAACCAGGCTAGAAATAACTGATGAGGTCTTCCCACGTTTCTCAGAAGTTTAAGATTTCCCACACAGGACAATCCCATTCTCATTAGGATAAAACTGGTCATCACCTAGTGCATACTCCAGATTTTGTTTCTTCTTGGTCTGTACAAGGATTGCCACCCTGCTAACATTAATGAAAACTCCAGCTCCAGGAGTTCCTTGCAGCCAAACACTTCAAAGATGGCTCCATCTGATAGGTTTCATTATAGGAAGTAATGATTGTAGATTTGCATTACTACAAAAAAATATTTGAATAAATAATGGATTGCTCATTATCAAACCCTACAAGTGTGACTCCCATTCCCAATGTCCAGAAGTACTTGATGAATACTCTGCCTGCAAACTCTGGCTTACAAAAGACTCATACTTACAAAAGACTAATATTTCCCCCCAGGGTAAGTTTTCTTTCACTAAACTTAAATCTCTAGATTAGTTCTTTCACCTGAGAGATATTTCTAGTTTAGGAGGCTTTTCTTACTTTCTCCTGGCACAGAAGAAAACAGCCACACGCTTGGTGGCTGGAATTAACCCTGTTGACTCTGACCCTTGTTGTTTGCTAATATTAAGAGCCAACAACAAGAAGCCAAATCTCCCACTGATGGTGTGCAATGATATGAAGTTTTATACAGTGAAGTCTTATATGGAAAGAAAACAGAGTAATGGGGGCAAAGAAAAAGTTTTCAAATCCCAGTTTTGCTTTTACCAGCTCTCTGAGGCATTGAGAAAGTCATCTACCTTCCTGAATCTCAGATTCCCTATCAAGTCTCTCAGTTTTCTCACCTACACATTTGTGATGCTTTTATCTGCCTCCTAGGTTATTTGGAGGATTATATAAGATGTGCAAGGAACTTGGTATATAACCACACTCAGGAAGTGAAAATGGTCATCTTCTCCATCACGGTCATCGTTTTAAGTATCAGTACCATTAACATCATCATCATCATCCTTATAGGTTAAGTCAGACAGACTAGTTTTCCAGCAGAAAAGCAGAAAAAAAAAAAATCATGGGATAATAGTAGCCATTTGGAAAGACCACTAAATTCATATTTATGAAAGTAATTTCAATATTAGCTTTATAAATAAATAAACATATATTAACTTTAAAATTTAGGTCAAATGTTAGAAAAAATTATAGAGTTGTAGGAACATTTGCATATTTTTAAAAATAGTAAAACTGGTTTATTTGGAAACATTTAATCCCCAAGTAGGTTTACAGATTCAAGGCAACACCTGTCAAAATTATAGCTTTCTTTTTCTGCAGAAATGGACAAGCTGATCCTAAAAACTATATAAAAGTACAAGTCACTCAATATAGCCAAAAATAAAAATGTTGAAAAAGAAGTGCAAAGTTGGAGGACTCATACTTCCTGATTTCAAAAACTATTATAAAACCATAGTAACCAAGACTGTGTAATATTGGAATAAAGATCAGTGGAATAGAATTAAGAGTTCAGAAATAAAACACTGTATCTATGGTCAATTGATTTTCAAGAAGGATGCCAGAATTGTTCAATGGGAAAAGGATAGTCTTTTCAACAAATGGCAGTGGGACAACTGGTAACCACATACAAAAGAGTGAACTCGGATGCCTACTTCATACTATATTAAAAAAGAGAAACCTCAAATGAATCAAATCCTAACATAAGAGCTAAAACTGCAAAACTCTTGATAAAACATAGGAATAAATCTTCACAAGTTAGGCAATCTTTCAAGTTAAGTGAAAGTTTGCTAGACATTACCAAGACATTACCAAAAGCATACACAATCCAAGAAAAAACAGATAATCCAGATTCATTTTAAAATAAAAAAAATGAGGGTCGTCTGGGTGGCTCAGTCAGTTAAGCATCTGACTCTTGATTTCAGCTCAGGTCATGATCTCAAGGTTGTGAGATCAAGCCCTGCGTCAGGGTCTGCGCTGGCTTTGGAGACTGCTTAAGATTCTCTCTCTCCCTTTCCCACTCCTCTCTCTCCCTCTCTAAAAAAAATAATAAAATAAAATAATGAATTTAAAAACTTAAAATTTTAATAAAAATTTAAATAGACTTGTGTGTCAAAGGTCATTATAAGAAAACAAAACAAAACAAAAACTTAACAATGGGAGAAAATATCTGCAAATCTTATACCTAATAAGGGTCTAGTTTCCAGAATCTACAAATAACTCCTACAACTAAATGATAAAAAAAAAAAAAAAACCCAATTCAAAAATGGCCAAAGGATTTAAACAGATATTTCCACAAAGAAGATATATGAATGGCAAATAAGCATATGAAAAGATGCTCAACATCACTATCATTCATCATCAAGGAAGTGCAATTCAAAACCACAATGATATATCATGTTACACATGCTAGAATGGTTATAATTCACAAAATGGAAAATAATGAGTGTTGGCAGATTTGAAGAATTCGAACCTTCAAATATTGCTGGTGGGAATGTAAAATGATGCAGCCAATGTGGAAACCAGTTGGCAGTTCCTCAAAAATTTAAACATAGTGTTATTATAAGACCTAGCAATTCCACTCTTAGGTATATACCCAGTAGAAAACATATGTCCACACAAAAACTTGTATATAGAGGCACCTGGGTGACTCAGTCAGTTGAGCATCCAACTTGTCATTTCAGCTCAGGTCACCGACTCAGGTTTGTGAGATTGAGCCCTGTATCAGGCTCCATGCTGGGTGTGGAGCCTGCTTAGGATTCTCTCTCTCCCTCTCCCTTGGCCAATCCCACCCCCCCCACTTGAGCTCTCTCTCAATCTAAAAAAAAAAAAAGAGAGAGACTTGTATACAAATGTTCATTATTTAAGCTGCATTATTATAAAATGCTGCATTATTTTTTTAAAGATTTTATTTACTTATTTGAGAGAGAGAGAGAATGAGAGACAGAGAGCATGAGAGGGAAGAGGGTCAGAGGGAGAAGCAGACCCCCAGCTGAGCAGGGAGCCCGATGTGGGACTCGATCCCGGGACTCCAGGATCATGACCTGAGCCGAAGACAGTTGCTTAACCAACTGAGCCACCCAGGTGCCCTAAAATGCTGCATTATTCTTAATAGCAAGAAGCAGAAATAATTCAAATGTCCATCAACTGATAAACAAAATGTGGTATATCACACAATGGAGTATTACTTAGGCACAAAAAAGACTAAAGTACTAATACATGCCAAAACATGGATGAACCTCAAAGCATTGTTAACACGAATGAAAGCAAACACAGAAGGCCACATATTATATGATTCCATTTATATGAAACGTCCAGGAAAGGTAAATCCATAGAGACAGAAAGTAGATTAGTAGTTGCCGGGGGCTAGGGAGTAGGGATATTGGAAAGTAATAATTCATACAAGGTTTCACTTTGGGGTAATGGCAATGTTCTTGAATTAAGTAGTAGTGATGGTAACCTCATGAATTTACTCAAAACCACTTGACTATATACCTTAAGATGGTAAATTTTATGGCATGTGAATTATATCTCATTTTCTTAATATGCCATTTTAAAACTACAAACAAAAGAGTATACATGTACAGTAGTCCCTCCTTATCCATGGGGGATACATACATATTTCAAGCCCCCCCCCAGTGGATGCCTGAAACAACGGATAGTATCAAAGCCTATATATACTATGTTTTCCCTGTGTGTGTGTGTGTGTGTGTGTACATACACCTATGATAAAGTTTAATTTATAAATTAGGCACAGTAAGAGATTAACAACAATAATAAAATAGAACAGTTGTAACAATATATCATAACTCTTGTTACTGTGAATGTGGTCTCTTTCTCTCTCTCAAAATATCTTAAAAAGATATCTTATTGTACTATACTTACCATTCTTTTTTTTTTTTAAGATTTTATTTATTTATTTGAGAGAGAGAGAGCATGAGGGGGAGAGGGTCAGAGGGAGAAGCAGACTCCTCGCTGAGCAAGGAGCCCGATGCGGGACTCGATCCCGGGACTCCAGGATCATGACCTGAGCCGAAGGCAGTCGCTTAACCAACTGAGCCACCCAGGCGCCCTATACTTACCATCCTTGTGATGATATGTGATGATACAATGTCTACATGATGTGATGAAGTGAGATGAATGACGGAGGCGTTGCGACTTAGCATTAGGCTACTACTGACCTTCTGATGATTCCTCAGAAGGAGGATCATCTGCTTCCCAACCACAGTTGACCTTAGATAACTGAAACCACAGAAAGCAAAACCACAGGCAAGAGGTGGGGGCAGGGGCGTCTAATTGTATTTATATTATGCACTACTGAGGTTCCTAAATCTCCCATTGTTAAAGAATTTAAAGTAACAAAGTCCAGTATGGCAAATTTCATACAAAGAGGTTTAATATTAAACAGGCAAGAAAATACATTGGGAAACAATTCAGACACACCCAAATCATTCCAAATCAACTAACAAGATGCCTGTTCTGACAGTGGCAATTGAGATTGGAGCCATTTTCTACAAATACATTTACTCTCACATTTAAATTAAATTCATAGATGTGTTTCTAAAAATAAAAGCATCTGCCATCCAGAAATACACCCACATTGAATATTTGCTAATCAACATGCAGCCTCCCTGTAACTTAGGCCTATTAGTTTTGGATAATGAGTATGAGCAGGCATCAGTTCTTTTCCTGATACTTGTAAATGGAATTAGAGAATAAAAACACACGAAAGAGAAATAGGGGAACAAAAGAAAAGGAAGATGCCTGCCCCTCCATAAAACCTTCTCTGATGCAACCCACCATTTGATTTTTTTCCATGAGTGTTTCCGTGAGTTTGTTGTTATAACTAGATGGTAATTTCTGGCTGGAAGAACTATATTACACTTTTAAAATTTGCCATAGTACCTAACACAATGCTTGACTCATGGTGTGCACTCCATAATTACTAATATAACAAAAGGTAGCAATGCAGCATCTCAAACCAGTGAAGATGGATTATTCAATAAATGCTATTAGGTAGCCATCTAGAAAAAAATAACATTAAAGCTATATCACATATTCTACATCAGGATCAATTCCAAATGAATCAAAGATTTAATTGTAAAAATGAAAGCATAAAAGTATTAGAAGAAACCTGGGAGAAGTGTTTTATAATCTTGGTGTAGAAGAGGCCTATTTAAATATGACACAGAAGCTATAAATCAAAAGATTGATAAATTCTACAACAAAAAAAATTTAATAATAATCTTCACAGCAGAAACTACAATAAGCAATGGCAAAAGAAAATGACAAGATGGGATAAATATTTGCAACTCATATCACAAACCAACAAACAGTAAACACCTGCTATTTGATAATAAATGACCCAACAGAAAAATTGGCAAACAATGTACATAGACAGTTCATGGAAAATGAAACATAAATAACTCCTAAACACATGAATAAGAATTAAAAAATGAAAATTAAAACTACACTAAGATACCATTCTTTACCTATCAGATGGGCAAAAATACAAAAGATTAATGATGCTGTTTGGCCAGGTAGTAGGGAAACAGGCATTTTTATATGCTGCTAATCAAAGTATAAATTGGCATAACCCCTATGGAGAGTAATTTGGCAATATCTTTCAAAATCATAGAAGTACATACCTTTTAACCCAACTCCACTTCAAGGAATTTTTCTTAAAGACCTAGTTATTTAATAAGTGAAAAGACCTATATATAAGGTTAGTCATTGCAGTACGGTTTGTAATAGCAAAACTGGAAACTACCTAAATGTCCAAAATAGATGACTGGATATAAAGCACCCAAAAATGGAAATAGTTTACGGCCATAAAGAAAAATAAAAAAGAAGACGACGACGACAATTTGCTACTTGGGCTATAGAATAATCTCCAAGATACGCATGTGAAAAAGCAAGATTCAAAACTATGTATAGGATAAGCTACCACGTTGTGTAAAGCAGGCTGTACAACAGGAATGTGGGAGAGAATAACACCACTTTGCATTTATCTGCATAAAATATCTGTGTAACAATACATAAAAAACTGGTAATATTTGTTGCCTCTAGGGATGGGAATAGAGATAAAATAATTTCCATGGTATTTTCCTATGTACCTTTTTTAAAAATATTATAAATTGATCATTCATAATGAATATTCAAAAATATCTTTTCATAAATCTTCCACAGCACCTAATGGTGGTGGATTCATAATATGAAATTAGGAAATACTTACTGACCTGAGCCAAAACAAGGAGTTAGACGCTTAATCATCTAAGCCACACAGGCGACCCACAAAATTGATATTTTAAATTATTAGTATACTTTCTTCAAATTTTTTCTTAGCTCTAGAACAACTTTTTGTTTCACTTTTTAATTAGAAAACCCAAATAATTCACTGAATATGAAAACTTGTTATTTCTATGCAAGATGAATGATACAATCCTCTAGACATAAAAAATACCTATTCCATCTAAGTAATGATCTAAAGACCTATTTTTAGGATTACATGATATTTTATAAATTACATAATAAAAAGATGTTAGTGTTTCCTTTCCAACCCACTTCCTACCTTTAGAATATGTTTGTTTCCAAACAAAATGTAAGACCTTATAATTTTTGAGACTCCAATGCAAGCATTATTCTTTACCACCCTAAGTTCCAGGTTATAGATATCCTAAAAATTATACTGACACAATCTGAATAACATCAAAATTTTAATAAGTGGCTTATATCAGTCAATTACAATTTCAGAAAAAAAGCTTAGAGTATTTATCCTCTCAGAAGGCCCTGGTTTAGAGCCAAAATACGTTATCTTGAGAACTGTTAACAGCTCTGTCCCTAATTTATTAATTAATTATAAGAATAGCACAAGCCTAACTTTTAGCCCTCAGTCAACAAAGCTTTGAAATCACAATAGAATCCAGAGATGATCAACTCTAACAGGGTCAGGTAATGTAGCTGATGACAAGAGAAGTGATAGGGGAGGTGGTAAAATGAGAGCCCAGGCTCCATCCTGAAGGGAGCAGAGGGTACTTTCTCCCAGCCCTTTTTCCAGACCTTCCAGAAAAAACACGAATTTGGATTTGCATGTGAAACCTTGTGATTCTGAAGTATGACAATTTTCAAAGTTATATATGGTCACATTGTAAACTTTCCTTTATAGGACACCCCTGCCCCGGGTGTTCCACAACCATATGTTGTGGAAAATGATGGACCTGGGAGTCTCATGAACCAGAGTTTGAATTCACCTCTGCCACTTAGCACCTGTGTGACCTTCGGGTGAGGTACTCTATCTCAGTTTCCTTATCTGCAAAATGGATATCTACGGCTTTTGTGAGGATTATAAATAACAAATACAAATGACATTCAAATGACATTCAAAAGTAATTTTAAAGTTGTATTTATTAATATTTTCTTCTAGTAAACTAAATAATAGTGTCCTTTGGAGGAAATTTCCACTTGATCTTCAAATCTGGCTTTAGTGGGGGAAAAAAAAAACATTTATTGCAGTTATAAATTACTATAAATGTGATTTACAGAAATCATAGACTGGCAGGATACCAGGTAGTCTGCAGCCACTGTTAAACCCAGGGACAGTGGACTCTGATTGCTTCCAACTATGAACTGTCACCATTAACTTATTTAACCAAAGAATCTTGTATATCTAAGAGGGCCGCTTTTTCTATATGTAGATACACAAACACATTACTGAGTGATGAAAAGGAGAGTAAGGTGAAAATAAAGGCAGATGTGAATAATGCAAGAGGCAATATTAGCATTTTGGTTTAGAGTTTGGACTTGGGTTTGAGTTTGAGGTGGAACAATTCTGAGTCCTAGCTTTATCATTTTCTAGCTGTTAAGACTTAGAAAATTTGCTACTTCTAAGCCTTAGCCTTTTTATCTAAAAAAAAAAAAAAAGCTGTGATACTATAAGCATATTTCTTCCTCCATAGTAAGAACTCCACAGTGCTAGCTGTTATTTTCCTTATTTCTACTACCACATTCACATAAGATAAAAATATTTTAAGCAACATAACATACTTTTTCTTCCATAAAATAGTTGCAAAATAATATATGTATATATAAAATTTATTTAAATTTTGAACGTTAGTTCATAATCATCAAGATAGCATCCAAAAGAAGGTAACCATACTTGTCAATGACAAATTTAGACTCATTCAGTCATATAAAGTTCTGACAAGGGATTCACCAACACTAGATATATATGTGATTAGATTGAATCACATTTAATAAAAGATAATGTCCTTCCTAAGTCTCTGAAACAAACTAATATTGATGATTTCTTACATTTGAAGAATAATGTATTCAAATTGCTCACACGTTTATCTCATTTGATCCTCAGAATAAGCTCTGTGATATAAACAGAGTAGCTTCAAGAATAAAGAATGGAAGCTAAGAAAGATTATGTGACTTCACCAATGGTGCTTGAATAGGAAATAATGAAGCTGAGGCCAGAATGCGTGTTTCCTCACATGTAATTCAATTCAGAATATTATACCACACTGAACAACTAGGTGTTTCCCTTTTGTGTTAAAGCCAAGCTGTGACTTTTATATTCCAGATTTATCAAGGTAAACTCTTTTGGCAATGGTTTGCTGATATTTTTTTTTTAAGATTTTATTTACTTATTTGAGAGAGTGAGAGCATGAGCAGAGAGAGGGGCAGAGGGAGAGGGAGAAGCAGACTCCCCATGGGGCTCAATCCCAGGACCCTGAGATCATGACCTGAGCGGAAGGCAGACGTTTAACCTTCTGAGCCACAGAGGCACCCCTGGTTTGTTGACCTTAACTAGTCTTTAAATCACTGTTGCCAGGTATAGAAATATAGACATTGTGTTGAGAATCACTGTTCTCTTTGTAAATATGTACTGAATTCTCCAACCTCACTATGTTTAATGCTTAGCAATTAGGTACCAATGGGGAAGAGAAATAGGAATCCCTCTCTAATGGAATGCCCCTCCCACGTCGAGATTCCAGATGAATTCTTGCCATGGTAACCATTTGGTTTAGCATAGTAATCATTTGTTAAATTATAATATTCAGGAGACTAATGATACTCCAATTTTCTGTTAAAACAACTATTCTAAAAACTGATTAAACCAAACCAGATAAATATTTTAATGTTGTAGCACAGTATCACACAGAGAGATAAATTAATATGGACTGGTTTTCCTTTAGAAAACCCAATGAGGTGCCAAAGAGGAGGTCATTTATATTGGTTGCTATAGCACAAGTCAAATTGGTATTTTTATTAAACTAATTTCAGTAATAGTGTCTTAAATAAAAAAGGTTAAAAGATATACCTTAAAAATTATATTTATAAGAAAATGTGGTTACGTGCTAACAGTGCTGTCACGTGAACAGCTCTTTTAAGTCAGAAATAAAAACATGTACATCTCTAAAAAACAGATTCCTTACCTGAGGGAGAGGTTGCACTGAGTCCTGGGCCCCAGTCCAATGATGTACTAGTAAATGTTTGACACCAGCTCTAGAGGGGGGAAAAAATATCTCTAATTTATAACATTTGCCAATTTCCATAGTATCAATACTCTCATAGGGCTGATTTCAAGCTACCAATGTGAAGTCACTTATATGGAGTTAGAATGAGAAGTGCACAATAGGCTCTCACAAGCCAAGACAGGCCAGTTCCAACCTTCCACTGCCCAAACTCCAGAACCAATTCGAATCTCCAGACGTAGAACTCAGAAGCACGTGTTCTTAAAAAGTTTTGTAAGTGATTTTGCTAAAGTCAGTTCATAGACGAGTTTTTAAAGACCACTAGACTAGCTTATAGTGCAACTATGGGAGTTTCTAAGGTTAAGAAAGGGAAAACATTTGTAAGGCTTTTGCTGTGTAGCGCAAAACCAGGTAGAAGTGACATTGGCATCACTGTCACCTAGGAAAACTCTGAATCATGGTAAGAATATCTCACTGTTAAATTAAAGCAACTGTAAGGCATCCTTTTGGTGTATAGCTACTTATGAGCCCAGACAAACGATAAGTCTTCTTGAAAACTTCCTGAGACGCAATAAAGTGCTTCCCTCTAATAAAATTGTCACGGAAATCCTCAATGTTTTCTATTTTTTTTTTTGAGATTTTATTTATTTGTCAGACAGAGAGAGAATGAAAGCACAAGCAGGGGGAGCTGCAGGCAGAGGGAGAGGGAGAAGCAGGCTCCCCACTGAGCGGGGAGCCCAACGCAGGACTTGATCCCAGGACCCTGGGATCGTAGCTTAGGCAGAAGACAGATGCTTAACTGACTGAGCCACCCAGGAGCCACCCAGGTGCCCAGGTGTTAAAAAACACCTCAATGTTTTCTAAAAAGTTATCCAGTCCAGTCCTCTGCCTCCGAGAGAGGAATGGCAACTTGGTGATATTTAATGACCCACAATCATGAATTACTTAAGGGCAATTTCAATTCTTGGTGCAAATTACTCAGTTGAAGCCAACAAAATGCAGGCATTCTCTCTTGTAGACACATTCCTAATTTCATATGAATTTATAACCTTTAATCTTTACATTTGTACCAATCTTCAAGAGAGAGAAAAATGAGTTAAGATTAGCATTGGTAAGTGTCTTTGCCTGGGTCCACTTGAAAGCCTGAGAGAAAAGGCTTATAGGCAAGTAGTTTGTTTGGGAAAAGTGATCTCAGGAAATAAGGAGTGAAGTAAGGGAGAATCTGTGGGGAAGGAGTAAAAGTTAATACCAAGATGTGCTACTGAGTTAGGCAGTAATTACTCAGTTCTGTAGGAAGTTCTTAGAAGCTTTACGGACATGCACTTCAGAATTGCCCACTGGGCACTGAAAGAAAGAAGCATTTAGTATATTCCCTATTAGCCAAGAATGGCCCTATTGGGCATTAACTCCTTTGCCTCCATTATTTTGGTTGACCATGAATGACAGCCCAGCAGTTCTAAGGGAGTCAGAGAAACCCAGATGGGAAACAAGAATTGTCCCATGCTGGGGCACTGTCAGGTTAGAACTATATAAATCTGGTCAAAGTGTGTGTGGACCTGGTCACTACAGCAGTAACAGGAACAAAAAGTGGGGCCAAGATGATGTAAAGTGGTACACAAGAGAGGTCTAGGCTCTAGGTAATTATCAGGAAGTTCTACCTAGTTTGTTACTGTTGCTTGGTTCCATGATCTTATTCTTTGGACTCAGAAGCCTAAAAATACTACCAAGGTGGTTCCAGATCAATCCATAGACTTTTCTACACTTGGAAAATAGCAGGAGGTCAATAGGAGAAAAGACAATCTTGCTCATAAAAGAACAGATTCATTTCTTTATTTTAAAATATTGTACCCTGTAAAGGAAGCAAACAGAGCATTCCTGGGACCATTCTGAATAAAAGGGCAATATAACCCCAGCAGAGAGACTCCATGTCATGTGGAAGAGGAGTGGGGAGGAAGAGGGGCAGAGAAGAAAGGGGCTTGACTATTCTCAATGAGGCCTCTGAAAAAGCTGCCATCAGAGGATGAGTCAACTTTAAATAAGTCCCAGGTGGTAAAATAAAAGGCCAACTATGAAAATGCCAGAGAAGTAACCACCTTTCTGACTCCTTTGTATGCCCTCCCCCTTTGCTTTAACTACAGAAACTAAAGTTACTAAGAATAAGGAGGTAAGCAAGTATCAAAGAGTGCAGCGGTTCTTAAACTTTAGCATGTATCATCACCTGGAGCACCTGTTAAAACATATTGCTGGCTCCATGCCCAGAGTTTCTGATCCTGAGTCTGAGTGGGACCAAAGAATTCATATTCCTAACAACTTCCCAGCTGGTGCTGTTCGTCCACAAGACAATACTACAAGAACCACTGAAACAGTAAAATAGAAAGGAAGGCCCACACGCTCTACTCAGATTCCCACCTACAAAAATCTTCAGCTGAGGTAGAGGAAGTAATTGTAATTTTGAATAAAGATGGAATTATCAAAACATGGGAGTATACACTTCTGATTACTGGAGGAAAATTGCATACATCACTTATAGACACCATAGGAGCCTGAGAGAGAGCAGAAAAGCCACAGAATTGGCCACATTTCCATCTAGTAGCAGAGAAGCTAATGCCACTGGAGAAATTTGATGAGGCAGCAAAATAAAAATAAAGACTCTTTCTGATTATATCCTATGATTGTATGAATTACAAAGATAAGTCACCACATAACTTGCTTAAAGCAATCAACCTTATGAAATCTATTTTTATATAAAAAATAAGTTGAGAGATGATTATCAGACATTTGTTGACAATACCAAATTTTAGGGTTTTACCCACTGAGCAACTCTAATTCACTTAAATTGTATAATAATTAGATTAATATAAAAATTTCAGAAATGTTTGATACCATTTGTCTTAAAAACTCAGATAAATCTTATGCACACTAAAGTTTGAGGACATTAGTCAGTAGCAGCAGTTCTTAGTAGCACCGTGCTAGGGCAGAAGTCATTCCCCTGTCACCCCTTCATAAAGAGAAGAAACATTAAAATGGAAAAAAGAAGAGCTTTACATACAGTGCAAGCAATGAGCAGAGCAGTTAGGGGACTGGAATCTGCAGTTAGATTGCTTGGTTTAAACAGCAGTAACCTTGGGCAAGCTATTTAATCTCTCTAAGCCTCATTTTCTCATCTTAAAAACAAGGATAATAATTTCTACTTCATAGGGTTGCTGTGAGGGTGAAATGAGAAAATGTATATGAAGCACTTAGCACAGTGCCTGCCATAGAGCAAGCTTTTAACAAATATTGCTATTACCATTACCACATCAGTCCTCTAGAGAACACTGCAATGCACATATAACACACAATGGGGTAGAAAGTAAAACGAAATTTCTAAACTGCTACATGGATGGAATGTGCCATTGTTGATCTTACTTTTACTCTTTCTCTCACTCTCTCTCTCAAAAGGAAATATAATAAATAAGAAGTCTGGCATGGTAGAAGGGACATCTTGAATGGCTTTTGCACACAATTCTCCTCTCAACACTTCAGTTTCCCCATTTGTAGAACGGTAATCATAAAGCAATCCTCAGATCTCAGGGATGTTGTTAAGATTAGAAGACACGGCATGTTGTGAGGAGCCCAGTAGTGAGTACAGACAGTCATGGAGGTCAAGAAAGTGGCTTCGAAGCATATCCCCTACGCTAGGAAGCTCTTCTTCCCTTGCAATAGAAAAACTGCAGGATCCTCACATCTGAGCTTAGAGGAAAGTAAGAAAGATGGTCTTTCTTTGGAAAAGTGACTTCTTAAGACACAAGATAAGGAGATTGCAATCAAAATTCCTGCTACCACTAGCTTTAGGCATATCGTTAAGAATATTTTTAAAGATCAACACACAGAGATCAAAAGAGATAAATTTAATTATTCATAGCATGCAACACTATGAAATTAAAATTCTGAGCATAACTTTTGGCCTGAATCATTATCAAGTTTCTGCTCCTGAATGTTCTAATTATATATGTCAATATTCATCAATACTAATGATTACAAGGCAATAAGTAAAATAGTACTATATAAATAGCAATCTGTGTTTAAAATGCTAAGCATTCTGAAACCTGTAAATATCAAGATATTATAATACACGTGATTGGCATCGAATATTATTAATTTATAAAATACAGACCACACGTAAGTTTAATAAATACCTTAGGAAGCAGCTATCTTCAGCACTTCCAAATGTTAACAGACACTATTTTGCAGTGAGTGGGTATACTGTAACTTTATTTTACCTGCCCTCAAATGAATGTTTGATTGCATCACCTTGTAGTCATCAGACAAATAAGGATGTAAAGAAGGACTGTGATAGGCTATAGTCCAGCATCACAAGCAGAGGTAGCAGGACCCCCTTCTACTGACTGTGTGATCTTGCCCATCTCTCCTCTTCTTTAAAAGAATAATAACTGAACAGGCTGGCAGGGTCAAATTGAAGGGAAAGGAGCAGAACTGTTAACTGCAATATATGAATCGATAAGTCACTCAACCTCACTGTGACTCAGATTCCTCTTCTGTAAACTGAGGTATGAGAGTTATCACTAATAACCCTCGAAGCCTGTAAATTCTGTGATTCTACATTTAAACTGAAGGTAGCAAAGTGAAAGCTGAGAAAGCCCTCTCTCACTGGACATCTTTCTGAGACACAGACACCAACTCCCAAATCCCATATTAATTTTGTGGACTTTTTTCTTCATTGACTGCCAGGCACAGCAGAGATTGTTTGGGTGGTAGCATTACCTAAGGTAATACACATCTTAAACACAGATAGGCCCTTCTTCTAAAAGAACTTTGAAAACTGTGAGTTTAATTGCAATTAAAAGGCCATTGAAATTCAGTACAACTAGGAGACAGACTTTAGTTTACTCCAGTATTAAAATAAACAACTTTGTAATAAAATATATCAGTATGGATTTTATGCTTTAAAAAAAAATAAGGATCCTCAATGGATAGGACTATGTGTAACATTTAAATATTTATGCATAAATTTGCAATTTACTGCAAATCATAGCAGATTATTGGTTTATCTAATAAGTAATCAGTGTATTAAGGGGATTTTAAATTGAAGAAAGTAATTTAAAACGGCCAAGCATGCTTAATGAAAATTATCCCTTTTTAATATCTCTTTTCTAATTAATAAGTATTTTTCTAAAATTTAAAAGAAGCCAGGTGTTCAATAAGTGAAAATAATGTCTATGAAGTCTAGACATTTTTTTACATTATCCTGACTTAGGTGGTATTTTAGGATTAGAAGGGACCTTTAAATGTCGCCTGTTTAATCCCCCAGAATCACATATGCCAAGTGGTCATCTAATAATGTTTGGTTTCTTCAGGTTTCAGGGACTCACTGCCTCTCATTTTATCTTCAAAGGCCATGGGTTATTAGAATTCCTTCTAGTCTGCCAAAATACAACCTCAATTTTTAACTTAGAAAATTAACAAAATAAGCAAATAATTTAATGATCAATGTCTATATCTGGAATAATACTCCAGTAAGAGCAAATGACTTGCTAGTTTAATTCAATTGTGACTGAAGTCATGTGGCATTATGCAAACTGCACAACACAGGTGGAACAAATTTCCATGATATTGTTCTTGGCATTGCAGAGACCAACTGTCCCTATGCCCTCCAGGCTGACAGAGCTTACGACTGGCCATGGGCAGGTGCAAGTCCTAAAGAACAATAATCAGTGAGCCTTGCTCTGCCTGAGCCAATGAAAATGAGGCCTGAGTGGATATCAGACATGAGCTCAAGGGATTCAAGCCAAAGCTCATGTCTTCCCTGGCCCCAGTGTTCCTAAGCCCCAGGCTAGACCCTATGTCCCACCATTCATACCAGTCTCTATTTCTGGGTTTCAGTCATGCTTTGCACTTTATATTAAAAAATTCTAGTCCATTTGCCTGGGATCCCAACACTATGCCTACCTCTGATCTCCCTAATGGGGCTGGACCCTAGATTTCTAGTTCTGTCTGGATTGTTTTCCCTCTGCCTGTCTATAATTATTTACTCTCACCAGATACTTCTATGGCTGGGTCCCTACTCATTTTAAAAGTGTCTGTGATGTTAATGGGAGGTTGCCTCAGACTTGAAGTTCCCCTTGAACACTGGAATATGGACTTCTGGCCACACTCCCTAGGCATCAACCTTATTGCCATGTTAATCTCTCTTAGAGACATCATGAGAGAATAAAAAGAGTACTGGCCCAGGTCAATTTTCCAAGCCTTGTCCTCATCTACACTGGACTTACTATACTCATATGCTATTCAGGTCCCCAGTGCCTAGTGCTAGAAACCCTATCAGTTTACTAAGACAACAAATTTAAAGAGGGAAATATTCTTTAAAGATCTACAGAAAGTTGATTCAGACTAAGGTACGAGGATTTAAAAAACAAAAAAACAAAAAAACAGTAGTTTAATGAATAATTAAGAATATACATTCCCTGAGCAAGAGTTCTACAGGATAGCTTGGTAAAAGAGGATGTTTGTTAAGCTAAATGGATCTCATAGTGACAAAAGTGAAGCAAATTTCCAAGCTAGGTAGGGAGATATTTTCAGGCAGAAAGATCTGACCATTGTTCATTAAATCACATCCTATGAGTGACTTCAGCCAGGCAAAAATCACAACCTTACTTTCCTAGTCCCACCACTGCATGAAAATATTCCCCTTCTCACACCCTTGTTATGTACATGTGGTGACTGTATTCTCTCTTGCATTTTTCTCTATCTCCGGGAATATATTTTGTTTCCACAAACAGATTACATACTCCATATCTTACTTATCATACCAGAAATGGTTTCAGTAGACAAAAAATTCTTATTGAATTGAATGGAATCTAACTGAATTGAAACAAATTAGGATAAAAGTGACTTTATACATCAGACAAACTTACTTGGCAAAGGAGTTAAATCAGATGCTTAATAGAATTCTGAGACTGAATACTTGAGGCTTGGAGAAAGGCTGACAGTGATATTACCTAAACTAGAAAACAAAGTGTGGAACAACTATAATTCAAGCAAATGCTATCAGTTATGGACTGTGGTTGGCAGAATAATGGTCCCTTAAAGACATTCACCTCCTAATCCCTGGAACCTATTATCTTAAAAGCAAATGGAACTCTGCAGTGTGATTAAGAATCTTTAGATGTGAGGTTATCCTGGATTACCTAGGTGGGCACAATGTAATCACATGAGTACTGGAAATTGGAAGAGGGAAGCAGAAGAGTGGTCAAAGAGATGACAGGGAGGAATGAGAGATTTGAAGCATGAGAGGGATTCGACTTGCCTTTGCAGGCTTTGAAGATTATGGAAGGGGATCATGAGCTAAGGAATGTAAAGTGGCCTTCAGAAACTGGAAAGGCCTTTGGCTGATAAGCCAGCAAGAAATTGAGGGTCTCAGTCCTACAACAACAAGGAACTAAATTCTACCATCAACTCAAATAAGCGGGAAAGAGATTCTCCCTTAAAACCTCCAGAAAGGAACAGTCTGCCAATACTCTTGATTTTCATCTGGTGAGATCTGTCCTGGACTTCTTACCTACCGGACTGTAAAATAACAAATCTATGTTATTTTAGTCCACTAAGTTTACAGAAATGTGTTATGGCAGCGACAGGAAACTAACGAAGGGAGAGATGGTTTATATGCCACCCCTAGTTGGACAGTCACTAAGATTGGTTCATGTGATTGAGGGTTTAGAGTTCACACATAACTGTATGGTTTAGGGAGTACAGGCTCAAATACAGATATCAGGACACATTTCTGAAGCAAATAGTGGGTGATCCTACCCAAAGAACTATCAAATTTAGTTCTTTTTTTCAACTCTTCTTCATTGGCTTGCTCCCCTCTAATTTTCCACCTTTTATTTAGCAACTTATTTAACATATCTTATAAGGCCTTAGGGATCCAAAGATACAACATGCAACATCTTTTCTCAAGCTCATAACTTTGTTAGTACAACAGATGTACCAACAATTTACATTGCATAAGCAAAAGAGTTGACAAAGTACTTTCACCTGCATTCTCATTTAACCCTTAGCATCTTTCTATGTAGGACATTAATTGTACTGTAGACTACAAGTAACCATTGAGTGTGAGTGTAGATGTATAGGTATGTATGTGTGTTATGTAGAAAAACACACTCAAATTGGGTCAGAAAAGGGAAAATTCTGAGAGGAAAAAAAGGATGCTCTGCTAAGCTTTATTTAGCTTTATTTTATAAGCTTTATTTAGCTAGTTTAGTCTGCACAGTGCACATGTGGCCATGAGTAAGAAATATTTTACCCCCAAAGGAATTCAAAATCAAAATATCTTTTAAATGAGATTCAAAATGGACCAGAGAATTATTAGCACTAAGTACTTGCTAATCTAAATTCTATATAAACTTCTACACTGTGAGCCATTAATACTCAAAGTAGCTTTTGAATTTCTACAATACCATGTAAAAACACCAAAATTAGTTTACCAGGATTCAATGAAGAGACAGGAAGTGCATTCACTGCATACTCAACCTACATCAGCACTTTACTGGCCTCACCTCCCTTAACTCAGAACACCCCCATCAGTCACTCATCTCCTAGGTAATACCTTCATCACTGAGAAATTTGAAACTCAGGAAAAATAAGTACGCTAGTCCACTAGTAGAGTAGTATTCAAGGAAAAGCAACAATGAAGCAATAAAATTGTTCTCAGTAGGACAAACTGGACAGCCAAACAAATAAGTCAGATGGAGGTATGCAGTATACTGTATTAGTTTCCCATTGCTACTGTAGCAAATTACCAGAAACTTAATGGTTTAAAATAACAAATTTATTGTCATACAGCTCTGGATATAAGAAATCCAAAATCCATCTCACTGGGCTAAAGTCAAGGTGCTGGTTTTCTCTGGAGGCTCTAGAAAAAAATTTGTTTCCCTACCTTTTCCAGCTTCTAGAAGATGCCTCCTTTCCTTGGCTTGTGGTCCCTCCATCTTCAAGGCCAGCAGGATAGCATTTTCCAATCTCCTTCTCTGACCAACTTTCCTACCTCTCTCTTAAAAGGACCATTGTAATTACATTAGCCCACCCAGATAACCCAGGATAATCTCCCCATCTCAAGATTCTTTATCACCTATTCTAAATCCTTTTTACCATGTAGGATAACATAATTCACAGGTTCTGGGAGTTATCTTGAGGGGGGCAGGACTATTACTCAGCCTACCATATAAGCACATGCAAATTAGGGTCAGGGGAAGACAGAGTTTAGCTAAAATCAAGGAAGTAAGAGAGTAGGTCAAAAACTGGGTGAAATGCCTAAATACGTCTGAGAGTAGGTATTAGTGTTTCCAAAATATGCTGATACAATATGCATGACTGTTAGAAGTAGGTTGGTGAAGCAATAAATCCATGCTTTTTTTTTTTTTAAGATTTAATTTATTTACTTATTTGAGAGCGAGCGAGAGAAAGAGAAGGGAGAATGAGAACGCACAAGCAGGGAGGTGGCAGAGGGAGAGGCAGGCTCCCCGCTGAGCAAGGAGCCCTATGTGACGCTGGGCTGTCTCCCAGGACACCGGGATCATGACCTGAGCTGCAGGCAGACACTTAACTGACCGAGCCACCCAGGTGCCTCAGATCCATGCTGACTTAAGAAAGCACTCACTCTAAAAGGGACAAATTCAGTGGCAGGAAAAAAAAAGTGGCCGAGTCAAGACTAATGGACTAAGTGAAGTCTCTCCAGAGCTTGGGCAATAGCACTGTATTCAAGAGGCCAAGACACAATTCTCCCAACCACTGGCATTCCTATTGCTGCTCATTAACTGGTTTCGAGTTTCCCTTAAGATGTTGTGGAAGATTTTGCTCCCAAATAATTACCTTAAAAGTTCTAAACCGCTCCTGGGGGAAGAAACCTAGAGTTAGCCATCCCAGCACTACCAAGTAAAATAATCAGGAAAAGAACAAACCAGTGATGGCTCATAAAAGCTTTGAGTTCCCAGAATTCTCAAGGCCGTGCCACTTATAAGGTCTAAGTTGCAGGCTATTGCTATAAAATATAACTGTGATAAAGAAACATCATCGGGGGCGCCTGGGTGGCTCAGTCGGTTAGGCGACTGCCTTCGGCTCAGGTCATGATCCTGGAGTCCCGGGATGGAGTCCCGCACCGGGCTCCCTGCTCGGCAGGGAGTCTGCTTCTCCCTCTGACCCTCCCCCCTCTCATGCTCTCTCTGTCTCATTCTCTCTCTCAAATAAATAAATAAAATCTTAAAAAAAAAAAAAAAGAAACATCATCGGTGTCAGAGACAGAGGTTAGCTTCAGAGCCCAAAGTGTGGCCTAAGCATCCTCTCCATCTCAGCTGTACTGTATCACCACACATACCTAACTTGTCTGTTGCCTTCAGTCTTGCTCTTTCATTCGCCCTCAGTGCCAAGATTAGCTTTCACTTTACTTTCCACCTTAACCTCTGGTAATTCTTTTTTTTTTTTTAAAGATTTTTATTTATTTATATGACAGAGAGAGACACAGCGAGAACAGGAACACAAGCAGGGGGAGTGCGAGAGGGAGAAGCAGGCTTCCTGCTGAGCAGGGAGCCCGATGCGGGGCTCGATCCCAGGACCCTGGGATCACGACCCGAGCCGAAGGCAGACGCTTAACGACTGAGCCACCCAGGCGCCCAACCTCTGATAATTCTCACAGCTGGTAAAATGAAGTATAAACTCTTTTGTTTAACCCATTAAGGTCCTAAAAGTGAGGCTACCTGCCGTTAAAATTTTATGTTCTACTCCCCCATGCTGTGTGTCAAACACTTTTGTCGAAATGGATGTCTCAGTATTTAAGATACCTTTCTCATTTTTATCTGTCTTTGCATATGCTATTCCTTTGGCTTGATAAAATGACCTATTCATTCACTGGCTATCCAATTCAAATGCCAATCACTCAGCAAAGTTTTAAATTCTATGTTCTTTCCCATTGCTAGCATAGAGGCATAGAGAAAATGTTCCCAGTACATGGCAAACTTGAACAAAAGTTGTACCCAGTATCACTTTCCAAAGGGTTCCTATCAGGTCAGGGCACAGGAAGGGCCCCCAAGAAAGTGGTTTTCAGCATGTGCTGCCCATCAGAATCAACTATGAAGCTTTGGAAAACGTTAAAAAAAATTCCTAAGTCCCACCCAAACGCACTGGATCAGATCTATGGGAGTGTTACTGAGAGAGCCTGAAAGTTTTTAGTAAGCTTCACGGGTGATTCTGATGAAGACAAGGGAATGAAGAAAGGCTGATACCACAACAGAGACAGAAAGGCCAATGCTAGTAATTGGGAGTGTGGAATCAGACCCATAGGAGGTCTATGCTAAGTTCTCAGCTATACAAGCTAAGAACTTAGGGCACCAGATGGCAAAGTCAGGAAACCAAGGTAGAAGCTCTTCTATCTGGACCAAAAAATATCAGAATTGGAGGAAGAATGGAATTCAGTAAGGAATTAGGGGCACTGGGTCTGCCCTAGACACACTGGGTACCAAACTTGGGTGAAATAGACTACAGTAGTCTCCCCTCTTACCCACGGGGGATATGTTCTAAGACCCCCAGTGGATGCCTGAAACCACAAATAGTACCAAACACTACATATATGTTTTTTCCCTATGCATACCTATGATAAAGTTTAACTTATAAATTAAGCATAAGAGTTAACAACAATAATAAACTAAAACTGTAAAAAAAATACTGTAATAAAATATATGTGAATGTGGTCTCTTTCTCTCGCTCTCAAAATACCTTATTGTACTGTACTCACCCTTTTTCTTCTAATGATGTGACATGATACAACGCCTATGTGATGAGATGAAGTGAGGTGAATGACATAGGCGTTATGATGTAGCATTAAGCAACTACTGACCTTCTGATGATTCCTCAGAAGGAGGATCATCTGCTTCCAGACCGTGGTTGAAACCACAGGAAGTGAAACCGACGATAAGAGGGCACTACTGTAATTCTAGAACTCACCAAAGAGAGACCTCTTCAAACAGCAACATTGCATCACCTGGAAACTTGTTAGAAAGGCATCTTGAGCCCCATCTCAGACCTACTGAATCAGAATCTGATTTTAACCGGATCCCCAGGTGATTTAAAAGCAACATCAAGGTTAGTAAAGCACCCAAGCCAGGTTCCAGATGATACCAATGCTGTCTGGAGCCCATACTATGAGAACCAAGAGTCTTGACCTACAAGTGAGCAGGTGGAAAAAATTCAAACATTACCACTGTGAGAATGTGCGGGCAGGAATCTCAATCAATTACTTTATCTCAGCACTTAGCACAGGACCTTGGAAGCTGACAATATAGTTGATTGGTCGAAACCTGAGGACTTGGAGCTGGTTCAATTCTACCACTGCTACTCACCAGCTGTGTGGTATTGTCAAAACACTTAATTTCTTTGTGCTTCAGTCTCTCATCTAGAATATGGACACAGCTGCCTCATGAGAATGAGGGAAAGATAGCATGTTATTTTTGATAACATTAGAAGTGCTCAATAGATCATGAAAGGAAAATTAACAGATAATCAATAATTGATTGGTTGATATATTGACTGATTTTCGGTGAGAAAAAGAGCTCCAAAATTTTAGTGGTATAAATTATCTCATTCTGACTCATAATCTAATGAGAAGAATGGCTGAAATCTTGATGACTGGCAGACATTCCAAGCATAAGGCTTCTTAGAGTATTAATATGTGTCTCCTAAGTGGTGGGTGAAAGAAATGTCCAAAGCAAGATGAATGCCAACCTTCTTGGAGTGATGACACCAAACTGATGTTTATGGGCTCTCTTATTCTCCCCCAAATACCTACGAAGGACATTTTTTTTTCATGGCTTATTTTCATTAAATTAAATTTAAATTGATTTATTTGACAATATTTTGACATTTTTGCGTTTTAGAATGTTGCAAATCTGGACAAGAATCTCTTCCATAATAAACAATACGGATTCAAAGACACATTCTGTTTTATGTTAATCCCTAAAATAGCTTCCTTATTTTTGCTTTTAAGTTTTCAAAAAACTTTCACTGCTCCTACCTCCTTTCTCCCCATAATAATGCTACAGTTGTTGTTTTTTTTTCCTAAAGCTTAGAAAAGTTTGTTATTCCTGCCTGACAGATAAGGAAATGGAAAATAATATTAAGTGCTCAAAGTGACATAGCTGATTTGTGGCCAAAATAGGACTAGAATTCAAGTTTCCTAACTCCTCGCCATTTCTTTGAGCTACCACCAGCACCACTGCCACCATCTGATTGCCACATATTATCTTGGATCCAAGTCAAAACCAGGTCACCTGCTTAGATACTGAATTCCTCCCCTAACCAAGTGCCCTTTCCCAAAAAGCATGTTGGAAGTATCACAAAGGCAACAGCTTCCTAAACATATGTGAAAAACTTTTTTATTTTGTTAAAGTAACTTTTCAGTTCTAAAAGTTAGAAGTCAAATTTGGAGGTGTGACTTACTTTTTCTTTAATTTGGATTTTTTCACAAATTATGGTGGAATATAATTTCTTTTTATTTCACTAGTTCATTCCTTCCCTAAACACTACATTTGCCTATAGATTTCTCAACTTTCTTTAAAAAAATTATCTAAACTATAAAAGGCAGTTTTAAAAGTATTATTGTGCATTTCGATTTAAAATAACAATTTTTATTAAGTGTCTTAACACTTGGGTCTTAGAAATGAGTACAAATCTTAGACCAACAAATGGTAAAGCAGTGAGATCTTATTAATAGAGATTAATATTTAAATCCTCAAAAATCCCCATATAGTCCACAGCATGTTTAAAAAAAAAAATCACTGTAAAGACTCTAATTTAGTCATTAAACTTTAGAATTAATACTATGAAATGTTTTCCCAAAGTCAGTATACATTTTTAAACTATTGCTAGTGGTTCTGGGGAGTCTCTAAAGTTATATAATTCACGACGGAACAATCCTAGTAACATTAAAGAAAAACTGACAACTCTAAACCGACAAGTGTAAGAAATTCCAAAGTTGCACTGACAATTCAGATCTACTTCCTTTCACGTCCAGATTCACTTAATATCTCATTTGATTTTCAAACCTTCTCTCAGAAGCAATTGGAACAAAACCATGAGCAAGCTCAATCTCCATTTGGGCATGTAACCCTTTTACAAACACAATTACAGCCAAACACCATTGTAACCTGATTTGCATTTGCACTAACTAAGTTACAAAGCACATTGAGAATGCCTGCTATGCATACTACAGACTTATTAGGAGGATATATTGCAGGGCTTCTGTGAACACTAATTAAAAAGGCTTTATCTTTCCCCTCTGGTCCACTGAAATTGTTCAAATGCCTTGCCTGCTACAACTTTGTTCAAAAACAGTTTTCAAACATGTGATCAGAGCTAGGCAACTATTTCAGGTGGCATGATTCTGTTTCCACCGTGGACAAGGCCGGAGAGACAAAGTTTCAGTCTAAACTTTGAGCTTCCTTTCCTTTGTTATTTTGTGTTGCAACCTTAGCATTATCCAACTGTGGACTTTTATCTGCGAATATCTAAATCCTGTCTTGTGGAAAACTAATTACTGAACCACTGAGAGCTTCATAATGTCCTGCATTTAAGTCCTGAGCATCATACATAATGCATAGGCAGCAGTCTCTGCACTCTGATTACAGAACACTGTCATTAAGTGAGCAAATTAAAGATGTGAATAATTCACTGGCTGAGCTTATTGTCAGTGCTGCATTGTGAAATTAGAATTTCTAATAAGTACTGCAATTTTTTTAACCCAATTAACACAGAGAACATCTTGAGACTGATTAGTACAATAAAAATTATTACCTTATTCTTTTGCTTCACAACAGCCAAATTAAATACTGTACTTAATTATGCAGCATTCATTCCTTCTCTGCTAAAAAAAAAAAACCTATCATTTTAATAAGAGTTCTAATATTTGTATGTGAGCTAAAAATACAGCACATGCATCTGTAGCTCACTGTCTTTTTGCAAAGTTTTTTTTAAGAGTCTAAACATCAGTATTATCACCAGTGGTGGATTATGATGACACTAATCTATTCTTAAACCAAACATTTTACCTAAAAAACAAACAGCACACACAGAATTGACAAAGTAACTAACCTCCCCAAATTGAGTTGAATATATTATACCTCTGCTTTTTCTTGGCTCTTTAGATGCAGATTAACACAGATTTGCCCCCACTATACTGTTTGTGATTGAGGCTAAAACATATATTTAAGAAAATTAATTGTTTAGGAAAAAATCAAGTATCTGTAACAGTGGGTCTTACCTCAGATGCTCATTTAGCACACTGTGATCTGTCTCACTCCTGCCAGGCAAGTGGGAAAGTCCAGTTTATGCTCGGCATGATGATCCTACGCAGAGAGTGTCTGCTGCCATGTTAAATAAAGAAAATGATCATTTAAACCGGGGCTTTTGTCTCCCAATATTTCCTCCTGCTGCCCCTTTCGAATCAAAGCCCAGAGAGGCAGGCACATCTGGCGGCAGTCCCTGTCCCTGACCGCAGCTGCCTCTGGAGAGCTCCCCCCTTCCTTTCCAGCTCCTCTGCATCCCCTTCCTGGGCAACTTCAGCCCCCTAAAATGGGGGAAAGAAACGATGACATTGCAGGCAGAATATGAGATTGTTTGCTCAGCCTCTGCAGCCACCTCCTTCCTGTCTAGATATTTTACAGAAAGGGAATGAGAAGGGGGAAACAGCGAAGGTGCTCTGAAAATCAGTCAGACACAATGCAATAGGGAGATGGAGAGGAGGGAAAGGAGAATGAGAGAGCGAGAGAGTGTGTGTGTAAGGGGGGTGGCTGTCAGTGCAGATAAATCTGCATATGGAAATTAGGGTTATCCTGGGTACAGTTTTATTTAACTATGATCTACTGTTTTTTTAATTAGACCAGAATTTTAGCAAAGGAAAGAGAGTCTTGAAACCAGAAAGAGCAACTTCTAATTCAATAGACTTAAAATTTCATAGCATCTGCAAATAGCAGATCCAGAAGTTGTAGGAAAGAGAAAGGAACAAAAAAACCAAGGCATTTTTTCCCCTTGTTTTGTTTGATAAACAAGAAGACCTCCTACCTGTCAAAAAAAAAAAAAAAAAAGGAAATTAGGATGAGAATGTGAAGAATTTGAAAGGAAGGAAAAAAAGACAAAAAAAAAAATACCTTTCATGGTCTGTGTAAAATTTGTCCTTAAATAATAGAAGAATCATATGGGACAAAGGAATTATCAAAAGTAGATAATTGGCATTACTTATGGAAACCAGTAGCAATACATTCTGCATTTTGTGAGGCATGTTTTTTCTTTCCTTAGAGAACACCTTTCACAACTCCAACCCAAGGCAAAATGCTATAATCAGTCTGCAGATGTCACTGACACCAGCCAACTACTCCTTTTGGGGTGCTGAGGGTAAAACAATGCAGCAGAGTGACCAAAGACTACAGGAGGTTAGCTGGTGTGCCCAGCAGTGAGCCCTCCACCAGAGGTGCTGGTAGGATAGCAATTTGATCAGAAGGAAGCAAGAGTTAATTTTGTAATCTGTCAGTAGGGAATTTCGTGTAATCAACTAATGTCGACCTACTATCAAACTGTTATCAAACACCTATAACATGGCAAGCATTGTAGATAAACACTGCATGGGTCCTGCTCTCAAGAACCCAGAACTGAATGGGAAAAATAAATTAAAAATGAGATGGCACTGCAGTTCTATAAACAAAGGAGTGGTTGACATAGTCTTGATTGGAGCAGTGTGAGCAGATGTCAATAACCTCAGAGCTCTCCATCCACTGAGCTGACTGGGTCCCTCAAGACCAGCTCAGGCACCCTAAGTAAGTTACTTTGTCCCTTTGAACTTTAGTTTCTTCACCTGTAAAATACCTGCTTTTTAAGTTTAAGATTATATCATAAAAATAAAACATTACATTTTGTCTGGCTCATGATAATTGCTCAAAAAATAGCAAATCAATTCTCAGTTCATCTGGCACCTCTTCTGTGAATCTTTCCTCAACATCTGCAAACAAGCTCAGAGGCTTTTTCTGCAATGCTGCCACTGTCCTCCATTACATTATATCATTATAATTTTCAGCAGGTCTGTTGCTATACCAGTGGATCTCAACCAGGGGCCGTTTTGCCCTCTAGGGGACATTGGACAATGTCCAGAGACATTACTAATTTTGACAACTGGAGAAGGAGGGTTGCTATTGGCATCTAATAGGCAGAGAGTCCAGGGATGCTATTAATCTAGAATACACAGGACAGCTTCCCACAACAAAGAATTATCAGATGTCAATAGTGTGGCAATAAGCACAACTAAGGAACCAGGGGTCCTTAGACAAAAGGCTGATTCTAGGTCCAGGGCAGGAAATATACAGGGTAAGCCTAGAACATCTTGTGATGCTAGAAAGAAGTGTTCAAAAACAAAAAACACGTTGATGGGGGTATGTTACAGGGATGCAGGAACCGTTCGAAAGAGCTCCCAATAACTAAAGTTGAAATTGATTGAGCAACAAATACATAAAGTTGTTTGGGTTATAACCCAAAGTGTAATATAAATATACATGAGTCAATACTGATATAAAAAATATTGAAAAATAAATAAATGGAGGAGAAGAGACAAATCTCCCTTGCAGAAGAATTCCAAATAATTTATGTAGATAATCCTCCCTGAACAATGGGGAGCATAACTCTTCATTCCTTAAGTGCAGGCTGTTCATTGTAACTTCCATAGTGGAGGTGGGGACAGGACTCAGTGGAATAACTTTAGAGTGGAGAAGCCTGACCTAACACTACCTCAGCCAGGTAATCAAGATTAACATCAACAATGATAAATCATGATCACATATGTGCCCTAACCCCAGTCTAGTTATGATAACAAAAAAAAAATCATACAAATTCCAATAGAGGGACATTCTACAAAACACCTAACAAGATTCCTCAAAACTATCAAGGGTATCAAAAATAGGAAAAGTCTGAGAAACTGTCACAGCCAAGAGGAGCCTAAGGAGATATAAACACTAAATGTAATGTAGTATAATCCTGGACGGGATCCTTGAACAAAAAAAGGGACATTAATTAAAAACTAAAAAAAAACCTGAATAGAGTATGAACTTTAATTAACAATGTATTAATAGGTTTATTAATTGTAACTAATGTACCATCTTGATGTAAGATGTTAATATTAGGGGAAATTTGGTAGAGGGTATATGGGGACTCTCTGTGCTATCTTTGCAATATTTCTATAAATCCAAACCTGTTCTAAAAAATAAAATGTATTAACTTTTAAAAGAGCCAATAATGCAAAAGTTAAAAAAAAAAAAAACCCTCCCCTATGCTATATTATAAGCTTCTTAAAGGCAGGGGCTTTGTGGTTTTGTGGTTTGCGTTTATAGGCTCATGGTGGTAGATCATCCTCAAAAATGACCACCAATGAACCATGCCCTTAGAATTCATACTCTTGTGTATTCCTTGCCCCCCTTCAATCTGAGCTGGCCCTATGCTTGTTTTTGACTAATAGAACACAACAGAAGTGATGACTTCTGAAGCTAGGTCTTAAGAAGCCTTATACTTTAGACCTGGGTGTCTTGCAATACTTGTTCTGAGACAGGTGGCCATGGGGTAAGAAGTCTGAATACACTGAGATCTCCATACAATTAAAAAGCTGGAGCTATGAAACGGGGAACCTGAGAGAAAGTGACAGAGTGTGAAGAGAAGAGAGATGTCCGGCCAGCCCCAAGGGACTCCATCCACTCCAGTTGAGTCACCCAAACATGTGAGTGAGGAAACTGCATTTGTCATCCGGATCATTCAAGCCTACAGATGACTATAGCCCCAGCCTCCATTTACCTGCAATAGAATGAGAGGAACTAAACCAGAACTACTCAAATGAGCCCAATTTACTCACAAAACCATAGTAAGCCATAATAAATCACTGGTTTAAGACATTAGGTTTAGGGGTGACTTGTTATAGAGCAATAGATAAGTGCATTTTATTTAGTAGGCATTCTAGAAAAATGAGAAAGGAGTTTCTGTATTGTGGGAAAAAAATAATGGTGGAATTTCTTTCAACATTTTAGATCATTTCCATTAAAAACAAAATCTGCCAGTTGGTAAATCCAATAAGATAATAGGTTTTGCACTCAGGTATAATAAAGGTAAAAGAAGAAATGTGGTTAATATATAACACAGTAAGGCCAAGCTGGGGTGGAAAGAGGAAAGAGCAAAGGTGAAAAGAAAAGGATTAGTTATGGCTTATTTTGGATATATATTTTAAAATATGCATTTTCTACTTTAATACGTTCACAATGATTTTAAAATTTATTAAGTGTCAGGCACCTTTACATGCAGTATTAGTCTCAGAAAATTATATTAGGTGAATACTACTTTAACCCCAATTTTACAGATGACAAAATAGTGTCTCAGAGTGGCTAAGTTACTTGCCCACAGTCACCCACTAGTATATGTGACCAGGATTTGGATCTTGGCTAACCACTCTAGAGCCCATTCTCTGAGCACAGTCCAGTAGAGAAGATAAACATAAACAAAATAATCACACAAACAAATATGTGTAAATACAAACTGTTCCGTTTTGTTCCATAAAGCAAAGGATGCTATAGTCACAAAACAGGTATCTGATCAAGTCTGGGAGTTTGGAAAGACTGTTAAAGGGTTGAGGTTCAGGGGGTTACCTGGGTTAGCAGGGCCAGGTGCTGTGTAGATAAGTGGCCCATGAACCAGAAAAAGGCAGAGATGAAAACTCATATAGAGATGTATGATTAGCTGTTGGTCAAATGTTTTTCTAAGAACTCTAGTTTATAAGGGCCCCACCAATGACTTCTCTGGGAGTCACCAGTTTGGCAATGATGGAATTTCATAGTCTGGAGGAGTGAGTTGGGAAGCACTAGAAGAAAAGGGAAAGAGAACTTAATTATTCTCCCTTTATTTAAAAAAAAATTCTCAAAAATTGTCCAGGTTTATGATCTCCATTTCCCCTCTTCCATCCCTCTTAACCCACTCCTTTCATTCCTCTGAAAATGCTCTTAGTTACCAATGACCTTCATGTTGCCAAATCTACTGATCAATTCTCAATCTTCATTCTTTCAAGCTATCAGGAGTATTTGACAGAGCTGACCATCCTCCTTGAAACACTTTCTACATTTGGCTCCCCAAATACCATACTCCACTGGTTTTTCTCTCTACTCCACTGGCTACTCTACACCTCTATGTTCTTTACCAGAGCCTCCTCTCATCCCTGAGCTCTATGTGATGAAATCCTGCTGTGTTTAGCCCTTGAACTTACTCCCCATCTATATTCTTTCCCTAAATGACCTCAGTTAGTATCATGGATCCAAATACCATCAATATGCTGATAACTCTTAAATGTATATCCCTACTTATATCTGATTTCCTGCACTGAAGACCATTATATCCAACTGCCTGCTAAATTTATCCACTTAGGTAGGTGAGCAGATTCTGGAGCTAAGCTCCCTAGATTCAGATCCTAACTTTGCCTTCCACTAGTTGGGCAAAGGAGATATAACTTCTTTGTGAATCAGTTTCATCAATTGCAAAATGGGGACAATATTATTAATCTATCTCAGATGTGAATGAGCTAATATATTTAAAGTATGTCTTAGGGCGCCTGGGTGGCTCAGTTGGTTAAGCGACTGCCTTCGGCTCAGGTCATGATCCTGGAGTCCCTGGATCGAGTCCCGCATCGGGCTCCCTGCTCAGCAGGGAGTCTGCTTCGTCCTCTGACCCTATCCCCTCTCATATGTTCTCTCTCTCTCATTCTCCCTCTCTCAAATAAATAAATAAAATCTTAAAAAAAAAAATAGTATGTCTTATAACAGTGCTTGGTATCTTCCAAGTGGCATATTGATAGGCACCCCAAAACAGAATTCATCTTCTTTGTGACTCTTCATCTTAGTTAATGGCATCTCCCATCACCCAGCTGTTAAGCCAAAAACTTACTCAAGCAAATAATGAAACTCTTCTCTCACACAATTCACAACTGTTCCATCAGCTAATTCCACCAACCCTACCTTCAAGTACATCTCAACTGTATCTCACCACTTCTACTTAAGTCTAAGCTACTAAATTCTCTCACCTGGAGAATTCCAAGAGCCCACTACCAATCTCCCCACTTCCAAACTTGCCCCATATAGTTTATTCTCCCCATTGCAGTTGGAGTGATTTAGTAAGACTTGGGTTGTTTTACCCCCCCTGCTCAAAACCCTCCAATGCTTTCCCATAACACTCAGAGTAAGCCAGAGTCTTTACAACCAATAGGATTTGGCCCTCCCCATTACATGCCCCCTCCTAGTCTCATCATTTACCACTTGCTCTCTTTCTTACTTCTTCCGGGAACTCTTGTTCTTGCTCAAACATGCTGAACATGCTCCCCAGAGATCAACTTGGCTCGCTCCCTCACTTCACTCAGATGTCCGCTTACATGTCACTTCATCAGTGAGGCTTCTCTAGGCCTTCCTATATAAAACAGCATATCCAGCCAGGCATTCTCTAACCTCTCACTCTGCTTTATGTTTTTAATAGCACTCAATTATATTTTGTGTTTGTTTGTCATTGCCAGCCCCACCCTCCACCAGAATTTAAGCTCCATGTTAAGGTTTCACATTACTTACTGCTCTATCTCCAGCACTTATAACAATACTTGGCATTTAGTAGCTGCTCCAAAACTATTGAACAAATGAATGTAGGTAATTTCTTCTGAACAGACTGTTAATCTCAGAAATTTTAGGAAGTTGTTTTTGCCTAATCAGTCCCCATGCCCCCATCCCTACCCATCCTTACTACAGTGTTTCTTCCATGTTATGCCCCAATTAAAGGTAAAATCTGGCTGTTAGTATCCTGGATTATGCCTTCCTAAGGCTGTTCCATACATGTACATTCTCAACCACCTCTCTTTTCAAAATGATAAGCAGATCTTTTCGAAATGACTAAATCACAGCTTTCCTGTGATGTTGCTGGTTTTCTATGTAGGGAGAGAAATCTAATGTCTTAGTTAAGACAGTTTAAGGAAAATGGGATAATTATTATAATAATACATCATCTCAGCTATGAATAAAAGGGTAAGAATATTGATATACCACAAAAGGTACCAGAACTAGAAAATTTTAAAAAGCCTTTAGGAGAAACTCAGCTCTCCTCTTGGTTTATTTTTGTGTTTGTTCTCAGTCTCATTCTCATTATGTTTAATCCTCGTCGTCCTCTCTGGCCACATGGTATTTCATCTGTACTCTTCTGTGCTCTTCGCTCCCCTCTCTATCTCGTTTTCTCTACTTACTTCTGCATGTGGTGGGAGGTGGCTGTGCCACAGTTCCTGAATGAGAATCACCTCAGATCAAGTGCACAGGGCAGAAGAAGCTAGCCCTTTTCAGTCCCCACTACAAATCCTCGGGAGAGAGAATCCTTTAGCTGGCCAGGGAGGCAGGGTCTTTTCCGTACATCGGGCTGCCAGGGACCTGGCCTTAAAGAAAAGAAAGTTATGTTGAATTGAGCAGACAACCACCAAAGGGTTCTACTGCAGTTAGAAATCAGAAGTGAATAATAAGAAATATGTACAGCCTAACACTGACTAGAAGTTTTAGGGTCAGGGACCATCTTTCCTGCGTTTGGCTTAGCCATTTCTAATATCCAAAAAAACATAAAATGTATACAGTGAAAAACCAACAAAGTGCCTCCCTTCTCATCTTCCAAATTTTAACTAGTAACTGTTTCTGTGTGTGGTCTCTGTGTAACCTTGCACATATAACTTTTGCTGTAATACATAAGTGAGTTCATATGCACTGTGAGTCTGTAACTTAAAATACATCTTAAAAAGTAACAGCAAGGTGCCATTGTCTCCATTTAATAAATGAAGAAAGAATTTAACAGGTTGTTTCCTATGACAACTGTCTCCCTGATTGGTCTCTGCATCTTCCTATCAAATGTGAAAATTATGTTTTATAGGGTCACCTATGGTCCACTGCTGGCCAGAATAGAGTAAGTCCACTAGAGCACATCTTATCCACCAACTGCAATTAAAAACTCTGGACAAAAACAAAAAGAAAATGCCTCAGGATTCTGTAACTTAAAGAATACCAGGTATATTGGAGAGCAAAGTCAAAATCTAAAAGTCAGTATAGTGATGATGAGATTCCTGTTGTTCTTCCTTTATCTCCCCGCTTTGACCCAAGGGCAGACTGAATTGGGAAACTCCATCATGAGCATGCACAGCAAACGTTCAATAGAAACCCATCTTTCTTGCAAAAGACCAGCAAAATAGGCCACTTCTTAGCCCTTCCCCAAGTCCAGCCATAATCACAGAGCTGTACTGTTATGGTGGATGTAGGGTGAGCACTTAAAACTTCGAGCAAAACTTCACATCTTAGAATAGAAGAAATAAGAAAAAAAATGACTTTGTTGTGCAAAGAGTGTGTCAGGGAGAGGATTCTCTCTCCTTTCATTTTTCATTTTATTTATTTATTTATTTATTTTTACTTTTGTTTTTGTTTTTCTCTTTCCTTCCATTGCTTTTTCCAGAGGGGGCTTATCACATGGAACTACGTGGCAGTTCAAGAGGACCTCCTCTGAAAGAACTCCATATTTCTATCCAGAAGAACCAGGAAAAGAGTCCCTTGGAACCAGAGAATGTAGGGGAAATCCTGGTGAGGACAGAGCTGGGAGAACTCATTTACTTGTGTGTGTGAATCAATACAAGTCTCAGGCTCACCCCTAAATTGTACACATGTGAAACATAACCAAAGAAATGAATCAAAGGTTTTGCAAATTGAACATGTATATAACCCACTGCCCAAGCTTCAAACTAACCCAAGTGGCATATGCAAAGGGTAGATCCAAATAACATAACAAATACTTTGAAAACTGAAAAGCCGTTCACCCACAATACTTAACAGTTTGAACCTAACTGTTGTTTCCCAAAAAACGATAAGCTTCCCCCCAAAACAAAACATTATTTAAGTATTCTAACAGAATGCCAAAGTCTCATAAAATGAAATTGTAGAACATATAATCTAAAAGTACTAAACATGTAAAAAACCAGCAAATCTGACCAAATTTCAAGGGAAAATATAATCAACAGATGCTAATCCTGCAATGACCAGATATTAAAATTATCAGACATTAAAGCAGCTATTACAGCCATACCTAAGATATGCTGTGGGTTCAATTTCAGACCACTGCTATAAAGTGAATATTGCGATAAAGTGAGTGAGATGAATTTTTGGCTTCCTAATGCATACCAAAGTTATGTTTACACTAAACTGTAGTCTAGCATTATGTCTTAAAAAAACAATGCATACACCTTAATTAAAAATACTTTATTGCTAAACAATGCTAACCATCATCTGAGCTTTTTTAGTAAATTGTAATCTTGCTGGTGGAGGATCTTGTCTTGATGTTGATGGCTGCTGACTGATCAGACTGGTGGTTGCTGAAGGTTGGGGTGGCTCTGGCAATTTCTTAAAGTAGAAAACAATGCAGTTTGCTTTATTGATTGACTCTTTCTTTCACAAATGATTTCTCTGTAGCACATGATTCTGTTTGATAGTATTTTACCCACAGAAGAACATTTTATCAAAATTAGTGTCAATCCTCTCAAACCCTGCTAATGCTTTATCAAGTAAGTTTATGCAATATTCTAAATTCTTTGTTGTCATTTCAACAACTTTCACAGCATTTACAACATGAACAGATTCCATCTCAAGAAACCACTCTCTTTGCTTACCCATCAGAAGCAACTCCTCATCCATTCAAGTTTTATCATGAAATTGCAGCAATTCAGTCACATCTTCAGGCTCCATTTCTAGTTCTCTTGCTATTTCTACCACATCTGCAGTTACTTCCTTCACTAGTCTTGAATCCCTCAAATTCAACCATGAGGGTTGGAATCCACTTCTTCCAAATTCTTATTATTGATATTTTGATCTCTTCCCATGAATCATGAATGTTCTTAATGGCTTCTAGAATGAAGGTTTTCAATTTACTTTGCAAAGATCTATCAGAGGAATCACTAACTACGGCAGCTAGAGCCTTACAAAATATATTTCTTAAGTAATAAAATTTGAAAGTCAAAACTTTGATCCATGGTTTGCAGAGTAGATGTGTTAACAGGCATAACAGCAACATTAATCTCACTATACATCTCCATCGGAGCTCTTGAGTGACCAGGTGCATTGTCAATGAGCAGTAATATTTTGAAAGGAATCTTTTTGTTCTGAGTATTAGGTCTCAACAGTAGGCTTAAAATATTCAGTAAACCATGTTATAAATAGATGTGCTGTCATTCAGGCTTTGTTTCTGCATTACACAGCATAGGCAGAATAGAGTTTTGCTGCTATAAACATCGGGGTGCACGTACCCCTTTGGATCCCTACAGTTGTGACTTTGGGGTAAATACCCAGTAGTGCAATTGCTGGGTCGTAGGGTAGCTCTATTTTCAACTTTTGGAGGAACCTCCATACTGTTTTCCAGAGTGGCTGCACCAGCTTGCATTCCCACCAATAGTGTAGGAGGGTTCCCCTTTCTCCGCATCCCCACCAACATCTATCATTTCCTGACTTGTTAATTTTAGCCATTCTGACTGGTGTGAGGTGGTATCTCACTGAGGTTTTGATTTGGATTTCCCTGATCCTGAGTGATGTTGAGCACTTTTTCATGTGTCTGTTGGCCATTTGGATGTCTTCTTTGGAAAAATGTCTGTTCATGTCTTCTGCCCATTTCTTGATTGGATTCTTTGTTTTTGGGTGTTGAGTTTGATGAGTTCTTTATAGATTTTGGATACTAGCCCTTTATCTGATATGTCATTTGCAAATATCTTCTCCCATTCTGTCGGTTGTCTTTTGGTTTTGTTGACTGTTTCTTTTGCTGTGCAAAAGCTTCTTATCTTGATGAAGTCCCAATAGTTCATTTTTGCCCTTGCTTCCCTTGCCTTTGGCGATGTTTCTAGGAAGAAGTTGCTGCGGCTGAGGTCGAAGAGGTTCCTGTCTGTGTTCTCCTTTAGGATTTTGATGGACTCCTGTCTCACATTTACAATGGAATATTATGCAGCCATCAAAAGGAATGAAATCTTGCCATTTGCAATGATGTGGATGGAACTGGAGGGTACTATGCTGAGCAAAATAAGTCAATCAGAGAAAGACATGGATCATATGACCTCACTGATATGAGGAATTCTTAATCTCAGGAAACAAACTGAGGGTTGCTGGAGTGGTGGGGGGTGGGAGGGATGGGGTGGCTGGGTGATAAACATTGGGGAGGGTATGTGCTATGGTGAGCGCTGTGAATTGTGTAAGACTGTTGAATCACAGACCTGTACCTCTGAAACAAATAATACATTATATGTTAAAAAAAAAAAAAAGAAGAAGAAGAAGAAGATAGCAGGAGGAGAAGAATGAAGGGGGGAAAATCGCAGGGGGGAGATGAACCATGAGAGACTATGGACTCTGAGAAACAAACTGAGGGTTCTAGAGGGGAGGGTGGTGGGGGGATGGGTTAGCTTGGTGATGGGTATTAAAGAGGGCACGTTCTGCATGGAGCACTGGGTGTTATATGCAAACAATGAATCATGGAACACTACATCAAAAACTAATGATGTAATGTATGGCGATTAACATAACATGAAAAAAAAAGAACAGATTTTTGCATAATTCTTAAGGGCCCTAGGATGTTCAGAATGGCTAATGAACACTGACTTCAACATAAAGTCACCAGCTGCATTAGCCCCTAACAAGAGAGTCAGCTTATCCTTTGAAGCTTTGAAGCTTTGAAGCCTTGAAACCAAGCACTGATTTTAACCTCCTAGCTATAAAAGTCCTACCTGGTATCTCTCAATAGAAGGCTATTCCATCTATATTGAAAATCTATTGTTTAGTGTAGCTACCTTCTTCCATTATCTTAGGTAGATCTTCTGGATAACTTACTACAGCTTCTACAACAGCACTTAACTGCTTCACCTTGCATTTTGATGTTATAGAGATGGTTTCTTTCCTTAAACCTCATGAACCAATCTCTGCTAGCTTAAACTTTTCTCCTACAGCTTCCACTCTCTCAGCCTTCACTGAATTGGAGAGAATTGGGGCCTTGTTCTGGATTAGGCTTTGTTTTAAGGAAATGTTGTGGCTGGTTTGATCTTCTATCCAGACCATCAGTTCTGGCTCTCCCGTCCCAAATCTGTGCCTTGGAAAATCCATAAGATTCAGCTTCCTAAGGGAGGGAAACCTGAATGGGAAGAAATCAGAGAGGGAGACAAACCATGAGAGACTCGTGACTCCAGGAAACAAACTGAGGGTTGTGGAAAGGGAGGTGGATGGGGGAATGGGGTGACTGGGTGATGGGCATTAAGGAGGGCACGTGGTGTTATAGGCAATGAATGAATCATTGATGACTACATCATAAACGAATGATGTACTATATGTTGGCTAATTGAATTTAAATTTTAAAAAAAGATTCAGCTTCCTAAAAATCAGGAAATTAGGGTAGAGATTAATATGCAGGAAGTTTATTAAGGAGTTCTCTTGCAAACAACCACCTGTGGGCAGAGGGAGCACCAGTGTAATTTCCATGAGTCCTCAGCCAACTGATGGGAACTCTGAAGCTGGGATAACCCTTCATAGTTATCCCAAGTTAGGTCAGGAGGAGGGAAAACTGGGCATTTATACCTTCATGCCACTGCCATTGGATATCAGATGCACTGATTTGGGTAAGCAGGCTGTCTTTACTCAAAGCAATTCTAAAAAGAGTTGACAGCCCAGAGCTGACAGCAGCACTTCAGCAGCTAGGGAAACAAGTCCTTTATCCTGGAAGGAGTATCTGGGTGGCACACCACAGTGTCCTATACACTAACCTCTCAAAGTACTTTTCTGCTCTGGCACTCTTGGAGTCTTAAAATGGTGGCATCATAAGGATTAGTCAGGAAACAATGCAAAGTGAAAAAATTAAAGTCTTCATCTCACTCACCTCCCACAAAAAAAAAAAAAGAAAATTAAAGAAGATACTGGGTGGGGGTGGGCAGTGTGTTGCAGGGACATATTAAAACACTTTTACTTATAACTGCTGGCTTTCAGAGGGAAAAATCTTCGAGCTCCAAGGAAATTTATGCCTTTAAATAGACATTATACAACAAACCTATTAATATCACTCAGCGCTTGGCAATTTTTTTTTATAATGGGCCAAATAATAAATAGTTTAGGTTTTGTGGACCATACACTCTTAGTTGCAACCCTCAACTCTGAAGCTCCAGGGAAAAAGCAGCCACAGACAATATGTTAACTAATGGGTATGTCTGAGTTCCAATAAACTTAGAAAAACTGATGGCAGGCCAGATGTGGCCCATGGGTTATAGTTTGCTCACTGATATAACTAACATAACTGAATGACACAAAATTTAACTCATTCTCTTTCTAGACACCATAGAACACCATACAAACCCTAGAATAAATACATGACTTTCAAGTGAAATGGGATTAAACTGTTTTCTTATTAAGCCACTTCTATACTGAATTTTTTGTCACTTGTAGCTGCACCCAACCCACATTATTATAGAAATTTACTGTAGATTGAGTGATCAAAGAAGGCTTCTATGACAGGGAAATGTTTTAGCCTCTATAATTTAGTGCTGTTGGAAAGGAAAACCAATGGGTATTTGCCAGGGCAAATTCCCTCATATTCATGTTAACCTAGCCCCTAATTTTAGTTAGAATAAAGATTGTCCTTCCCAGCTTGCCTAACTTGTAGCAAGATGTGACACAGCTAAACTAATAATAAGGAAGTACCAAAGTGGATCAGAAATTTGGTGAAATGCCTAGGCACATCTGAGGGTGGACACTGTAGTTTCCAAAACATGGTTTCCACAATATGGTTTCCAAAATATGCTCTGTGATGCTATATGTAAACGTATGTAGTATGGGCAACTTCTAGAATTGAACTTAGGGGCTTACATGCCCTTTTCCCTTTTTCTCTTTCCTGCCAGCTAGAATATATATATGTGCTGGCCACAGCAAGAGTAGCCTTCATGAACTAAGAGGTGAACTTGAAATAGAAGCCACACATTAAAGAGACACAAGATTTAAGGCTCCTGAGATCCTGCTACCATGCACCACCACCAGGTCTAGACTGATTCCATGACTCTCATGTGAGAGGGAAGGATGATTTTTCTTGTTAAGCCATAGTTATTCTGAGTTTTATACCACTTGCAGCTTTACCCAACTCAAGCTATTACAGAAATTTATGTTAAAATAAAGGGTCGGGTGCCTGGGTGGCTCAGTTGGTTAAGCGACTGCCTTCGGCTCAGGTCATGATCCTGGAGTCCTGGGATCGAGTCCCGCATCGGGCTCCCTGCTCGGCAGGGAGTCTGCTTTGCCCTCTGACCCTATCCCCTCTCATGTGTTCTCATCTCATTCTCTCTCTCTCAAATAAATAAATAAATAAATAATCTTAAAAAAAATAAAAATAAAGGGTCAACAGAAGTCTCTGTGAGGGAGAGAGGCTTTAGCTAAGATCTCATGGATGAAAAGGAGCCAGGTCTAGAAAAAGCAAGAGAAAAAAATGGTTCTGGCATAAGGCAAAGTTTGCACAAACATTTTGAGGCAGGGAAGAATGTGTGAGAACTGAAAGGCCAGTGTGGCTGATAATTTGTGAAAGAGATGGAGAGTGGTACAAGGTAAGACTATAGGCATAAGAAGGGGTCAAATCACAAACATGAGCTTAGATTTCACTCTAACTATAGCTGGAGGCCACTGAAGGATTTTAAGCAAGGAAGAGTTTTGATCCAATTTGTACCTCCCCTTGGCAGCTGCAGATGACTGCCCCCTAACATCAGATCTCCAGTGGCCCTCCAGCCTCTTCCTGTTGATGTCAGCTGAGCCCCCCCCAGACAGTCCTCTTGGACAAGCTTCCTCTTAAGACACCTCAGGTCTGACTACCTCCCTCAGGACCCACACACTGTTTACCTACTCCAGTGGCATTACAGCCCACTCCCTCCACAGCACTTTCTCCTTGCCCTGACACCACAAGCCACTCCAGCCAACTTTCTGCCTTTAGGTTTGGCAGCATAGAGACTAGAACCTGTGTGCTTCAAATGCCAGGGGATACATGTGAGCCTTTCAAAGTGGTTCTCTGCAGTTCCCCTCTCTGGCCTTGGGGAAAAAAAAGGGAGGTGGGGAACCACTGCAGACTTCCACATGTAGTCTCTAAAGAAACCCCCACTCTTGAAACTAACCCCTAGTGAATTTTTTTTAATAAAGACTAAAATTAAATGATCAACTAATGCTGATAAAATTGTAATAATGATCTAGCACCTCAGAATATTTGGTACTTTACAGTAATTTTTCTTATAGTGATGCCTCAGCTGAAACTCCAAGGCTAAGAAAGTATAATTATAACATCTTTCAAAAAGATTTCCCCCCAAAAGATACAATTATTAATAGCTGAACACCAGATACAATATTTTATTCATTTAGTCAAAAGTACTTTTAAGGATCTACTTACTATATGCAGGTACTATCCTAGATACCAAGGATAATAATGGACAAATCTCAAGTGAATAATCTAGTGAGGAGACAGATATGGACACAATTATTCTGTTACAGTATGTAAAATATATTATATACATATATATAAGCATATATATATATATTCTATATATAAAAGTTATGAGTTATACTTGTATGACATGAAAATCTATCCCAGAAATGTTTAGTAAAGAATAGCAGAGCATCAATACAACCTTAAGTAATCATGCTGGAATACTGCCAATGAGGGAAACTTGCCCAAGCCTTGGTGTTCAGAATTTTTATTGGGGCTCCATTATGTAGGCATGATCAAATCATTACCCATGTGTTTGATCTCAGTATCCAGGCTGACTGATACTGCATGACCCAAAGGCCCACCCTAAATCGCACTGCTGGTCTTTTGGATGAGGCCAGGTCCACCCTAAACCATTCTGTCAGACTATCCAGTGTGACCCGAGGCCCCCAGGAAAAAAGACACTTTTATCACATAAAACATCCCAAAGATTATTTAGAGATCACCTCCCATAAGCCAAGGGCAAAGGTCAAATCCCCATCTGGACCAGGTTAAATTCTATATACCTGTCAAGGCCTTGTCATTTCAAGATTCAACTGGGGAAGAATCTACTTCCCAAGCTCATTCACACTGGTTGTCAGGATTCAGCTCCTTGTGAACTGTTGAACTGAGGACCACAGTTCCTCAATGGCTGTTGGCCAGAGCCTGCCCTCAGTTTTTGCTACATGGTCCTCTCTAACATGACAGTTTACTTCATCAAAGTGAACAAGTTGAGAAGGAAAGACAGAGAAAGTGACATTGAGAGAGAGTGTGAGCAAGACAGAACTCACAGTCTTTTGTAAACTAATCATAGAAGTGATATGCCGGCTTGTTTCATTTTCCCCCTCCCTTCCCCTATGACCAGAGAAGGAGACAAACCATAAGAGACTCTTAATCTCAGGAAACAAACTGAGGGTTGCTGGAGTGGAGGGGTTGGGAGGGATGGGGTGGCTGGGTGATGGACATTGGGGAGGGTATGTGCTATGGTGAGTGCTGTGAATTGTGTAAGACTGACAAATCACAGACCTGTACCCCTGAAACAAATAATACATTATATGTTAATTAAAAAAAAAAAAACTGCAGAAGTTTAGATTATAAAAAAAAAAAAGAAGAAGAAGAAGAAGTGATATGCCGGGATGTCTGGGTGGCTCAGTCGGTTAACTGTCTTTGGCTCAGGTCATGATCCCAGGGTCCTGGGATTGAGTCCTGCATCGGGCTCCTTGCTCAGCAGGGAGCCTGCTTCTCCCTCAGCCTGCCACTCCCCCTGCTTGTTTGCTCTCTCTCTGGTAAATAAATAAAAGAAGTGATAGGCCATCAATTTTTGCTTTATTTTATTCATTATTAGCAAGTCATTAGGTTTAGTCCACACTCAAGCAGAAAAGATCACACAAAGGCATGAATACAAGGCAGCAGAGATTCTTGGGGGCCATGTTAGAAACTGCCTACCTCAGTGGGCTTAGGGAAAAGGGTAAGGAAGAGGGAGAGATGGAAGGTAAAAAGAAGAGGGGTAATTGATGAATCAAGCTTCTGGACGCAAAAGGAAATAAAATGAGAGCACATGCAGAAGATACTAAAACATACAGAAAAATGAATGAGGATCAATAATGAAATTTTCTTGGGTCCCGATGTTTAAAGTCCCTATATGGTATACCACATTGTTAATGACCCAATGTGCTGAACAGCTGCAGGAGAATTCCTTTTACTGTATAGAAAAGTTGCTCCTTCTCAACTAACTAAACCTCCCCATTGCTACTGAAGTAGTCATTTAAATCATGGTATCTAGGCAGGGAGTAGCACTTGGAACAGTTCATTATCGCTTGCACAAAATTAGTGTAATAAAATACTGTGAATTGACAGAAAGTCAACTGAAGGTGGGTTGTACACACACTGGCAATAGACAGCTCATAGAGAAAACCTAATATTTTCATAACTGAGTTAGCTATCTTAGTGTATCCTCAATGATGGCTAATTGTTCAGTAAGATCATTAAAGCTAGTATTGGTCAGATTTTACCAAAATGCTAAATCCAATTCTAGGCTTATAAGCAGTAACTATAAAGGTAATGTGACCCTCTGTTTCATTTAAGGCATGAAGGAATGGTCTTAAACTTTAAATAAGATTTCAATTAAAATGGTGATAACACTTCTGAAATTGAGGGCTTTAACCTTTGGGATATATTAGATTCAGTTGAATTTATAAAGTTTCCCTACTAAAAACATGACATTCATATTAAGTTATTTGACTGAGTATGATGATAATAATCAAATAGTTTATAAATACATTTAAAAGGAAACAGTAAGTCAGAATGGGTTCACTAATATAACACTCAAATTCTATCATATGTCCTCCCCTTCTGAATGTTGTTGGAGAAAATCACAAAACTAAGCTAACAGAACTCTTAATTTTTCATCATAAATCTCAAATAGTCACTCAACACCCCCAGACATTCCTACTACACTTCCCTAGTAAAAATACTTTTTTTACTCACTAATATGATAAGGACACATCTCAAATCTCTAACAACCACTCTTTCCTCTCACTTCCAGGTGATATGTCACAAGGAAAATAGATGAAATAAAACAAAAACTACCTCAAATTCCAACCACCCAGTTCACCAACTTCAGCTATCTTTCTCTGCACACCTTTCATTTTTCCTATTAATGAAAAATTGTCCCTGATCCTATTAAAAGATATGTCATTTATGTAGTGAATACTGTTGTCTTCCCAATGTCTGCAGTTCCACAACCATTCCCCTTCTCTTCAATATCAACTTTTCCCTTTATACTTGGTAATTGCCATAGCCTCACAAACGTGATATATTTCCTGTCTTCAAAACACCATCTCTTGATGCCCACATCTCCCTCCTGCCCTAATTTTGTTTTATTTAATTTAATTAATTTATTTATATATTTCTAAGATTTATTTGTTTTAGAGAGAGAGAGAGAGTGCAAGAACAGGGGGAGGGGCAGAGGGAGAGGGAGGGAGAGAGAGAATCTCCAGCAGACTCCCTGCTGAGCACAGAGCCCCACACAGGGCTGGATCTATTGGGATGCTACTAAAATGGTATTGCTTTTTTTTTTTTTAAAGATTTTATTTATTTATTTATTTGAGAGAGAGAGAGAGAGAAACAGCATGAGAGGGGAGAGGGTCAGAGGGAGAAGCAGGCTCCCCGCTGAGCCTGGAGCCTGATGTGGGACTCGATCCCAGGACTCCGGCACCATGACCTGAGCTGAAGGCAGTCGCTTAACCAACTGAGCCACCTAGGCACCCAAAATGGTATTGCTTTTTAAATTATAGTTTCTCTGACTCTGAAAAACAAACAGGGTTCTAGAGGGGAGGGGGTTGGGAGGATGGGTTAGCCTGGTGGTGGGTATTGAGGAGGGCACATTCTGCATGGAGCACTGGGTGTTATGCACAAACAATGAATCATGGAACACTTCATCTAAAACTAATGATGTAATGTATGGGGATTAACATAAGAATAAATAAAAAAAATTATAGTTTCTAAGTGTTCATTGCTTGTCTAGAAAAACACAATTGTTTTTCTGAATGATAGCAGTTTTGCCTCCTCCTTTCCCAACTCTTTCATTCTCATACCTTATTGGATTGGTTAGTTACCTCCAGTACAATGCTGAATAGAAGTAGAGAAAGTAGACTTCATTGCCTTGTTCTCAGTCTTCTGGAGAAAGCATTCATTTTTATGATTTCAATAGTAGGTTTGTCATAGTTACCATTTATCAGGTTAAGGAAATTTTCTTTTATTCCTAGTTTGACAAGTTTTTATCATGAATGGATATTTAATTTTTCAAGTGATTTTTTCTGCAGATTGAGGTGATGTGGTTTACAATCTGTTGATATAATGAACTACTCCAATTGTGTTTAGAAATTTGAACCAACCCTACATTCCCAAGATGAACCTGATTTTTTTAGTATATGTCATCCTTTTCGAATATTGCTGGATTTTATTTGGTAAAATTTCTGTCTCCATGTGAATAATACTGGATTATAATTTTCTTTGTCAAGTTTTGATACCTGTGTAATGCTGGCCACATTATATGAGTTTTGAAGTATTTCATCCTCTTCTATTTTCTGGAAGAGTTGGTAGAGAATTGATATTATACCTTCCTTAAATTTTGGGGAGAATTCAACAGTACAGTCCTCTGGTCCTGGAATTTTCCTTGTAGGAATTATGTGGTATGTGAGAAAGTGAGGGGTGGGGAGAGAAAGAGAGAGGGGAATTTTTTTAACTAAAGATTAAAATTACTATGATGGATATAGAGCCATTCAAGTTTTATCTTCTTTTGTGAGTTTTGGCAGTTGGTGTCTTTCAATGAATTTGTCTATCTCATCTGTTTCTTGGCATAAAAATGTTCTTAATATCTTTATAATGCCTGTAGAGTCTAGAGTGATAATATATTTTTAATTCCTAATACTGGTAATTTGTGTTTTTTTTTTTTTTCTTTATCAGTCTGGCTAGAGTGTATCAATTATACTGATCTTTTCAAAGAACCAACATTTTTTTTTTTTTTTTTTTAAGTAGGCTCCACATCCAGCATGGAGCCCAATGTTGGGCCTGAACTCATGACTCCAAGTTCATGACCTGAGCTGAGATCAAGAGTCGGACACCCAACCGACTGAGCCACCCACGTGTGCCTCAATGAACCACTCTCTGATTGCATTTATTTCCTCTATTCTTCTGTTTCATTCCATTTATTTCTCCCCTTTATTATTTCCTTCATTTTTCTTGATTTTGTTTTATTTCGCTGGGTTTTTTTCCAGTTTCTTAAGATAGAAATTTAAATCATTGAACTGAACTCTTTCTTCTTCTCTAAAGTAAGCAGTTAAAATTATAAATTTTAATGTGCTTTAATTTTCACTTAATTCAAAATATTTTCTCATTTTCCTAGTGATTTCTTCTTTGATCCATGGGTTAATTAGAAGTGCTACTTAATTTCCAAATATTTAGAGATTTCTTTCAGATATGTATTGGTTTCTAGTTTAATTCCATTGTGGTCAGACCATATACTCTGTATGATTTCAATCCTTTTAAAGTTGACGAACTTTGATTTCTGGCAAAGAATGTGGTCTACCTTTGTGTTCCATGTGTACTTGTAAAAAGTGTATTCTGCTATTGTCAGGTTGTGTCACCTATAAATATATCAATTAGGTCAAGTTGGTTGATAGTGCTGTTCAAGTCTATACTAATTCTCTCCACTGGTTCCACCAATTACAGAGAGTAAGTGCTGAAGTCTGTAACTAATTATTGATTTGAGTATTTCTCCTATAATTAATAAATTCATCCCTTTATATGTATATATAAAGTTCTGTTATACATTTAGTATTGTTATGTCTTCTTGATAAAATTTACCCCTTTCTGTCAGATTCACTCTCTACCCTTCTTCAGGCTGGACTCTATCCTAGGAGCCTGAACTTTATAAGGTTACATCCTTGCCCTCTATTTTTAGGTTGGTTTTAGCCAATGAAAACCACCAGTTGGACACTGCAGTATGGAGGGAAAGTGGTTTGCGTACTTAATCCTTCCAGCTCCTCCCTGTTGGGTGGCAGGTTGGCAGTAGCTATGTTCCTCTATGAAGGTACCATAGGTGGCTATCAGGTAGGTAGCTGTCTCCTACCTGAACAAGTCTCCTTGGGCTCTAGTAATCCCTCTTCCCCCAAATCTCTTAGGCCTAAGGGTGATAATGACTCTGATTAGTTCTGGATGCTTCATGATTACTTTTTGTTTTCCAGTAACCCTGTCCATACCTTTATAAATGTCCTTTCATTAAGTATCTTTAATTACCTCTCTTCAGTATGCTGCCTATTAACTTGCTGGGGATTCTTACTGAAATGCATTAGAGTACTAGCTTACCTTATTTACAGGTAACTTACTTGGTTCTTCACATTCTACTTAACTGGTTCAACCAAGTTCATCACTCATCAGGCACTTGAAAAAGGAAAAAGGGGTCTATCCAAATGTTTTGATTAGAGGAAGAAATAATAATGACTGTCTATTGACCCAATTCTCCTAAATAGTGCCAGGGCCCAATATTCTCATATCTAGACACTGTTTCCTAGGGATTGTTATAGATGACAATGTGTCATGCTAGAACTCCACCTGGACCCTAAAAAGCTGCAGTGGTCGCCAAGAAGACATCTCAGGGCACATCGTGTGAACATAATGGACATAGGACCCATCACAGTAGCCCTAGGTTGCAGTCAGAATAGAGATCATATTGTGTTCCCCCCCCACACACACACACACACACCTCATCCCATTTCTTAGAACATGTGCAGTATTTGGTTTGAACAGAGGAGTTATGACTGGTTCTCTGTACAGGAATTAAACACAGGACAAACTATTCTGGAGGAATGGGCAATGGCGAATACTCAAAATTATAGTAGATCTGAAGGAGCAATTATCACGTTTTTCTTGAATCTTAAGTCAGTGATACGCTTAAATGTGTTATCTCTGATTTAGACTGGAAAGTCTTCTGAATAGATTTTAAAGAATACTTTTAAAAAGATAAAAATGCTGCACATGGGGTATACCTCACAAAAGCGACCAGGTTTAAGCGATTTAAACCCGTCCAGATGTGTTGCAAATAAGGGGAGCGACAGTTTTATGCCAAAAGCAAGGACCATCTGACTTATTCAGTGCTACTATACACTGGATTAGCCTCATTTTTGCACATGCCTTGTCCACAAACCACGAACAATAGGCATTCTCGATCTTAACAAAAGACTTGCTGGCACTAGCGCGGTAACAGGAGGGGATGGCGCGGCTCTGGGTGTAAATGAGACACCCACTTCGGACTCACTTGAGCAAAACTCTTTTGTGTCCCGCGCGAAAACTACCCAGAGGTGCCTAGGCCTTGCTCACCTCAGCCTCCAGTTTCCTTTCCCCGTGAGGCCCCGCCTTCCAGCCGAATTCACCAATTAAAGCTACATGCACAGAGAAAAAAAAAAAAAAGAAAGAAAGAAAAAGCTGCTCGCAGCACCGAGTCCTTGGGCGGCTGACTCTCGCGAGAATTCGCGGAGCGCCGGCGGTTCCTGCAGAGACCTAGAGAGCGGATCTCCGGGGGCGGGCTGCGCCGTGGCCCCGCCCTTCCTGAGCGCGGGCGCGCAGTGGCGGGAATTTCGCCTGTTTCTGATTTAGACCTCACCAACGCCGAGGTTGTAGACCCGGCAGCTGGGGGCGGATCTCGGGGACCGAAAGTGTGAGCAGGTACGCCGTGCCTCAAACGAGCGCCGCTCCGGTGCGCAGGCCACCGGCTTCCTTCGCCCTGTGCCCGGCCCGCGCTGGTCGCCGCCGAGTGGGGACCTGGCGGAACTTGCCTCCCGGCTGGGAGGACTAAAAATTGGCGCCGGGCGGTCCCTGATCCCCACCCGGAGTGCGCAAGGGAGCTTTTCCACGACACTGTTGGGAAACTAGCTCGGTACTTTTCGGTAACGTAGCGGGCGGTGCAGGTCGAGGCGGGGTTGGGAGCTGAAGCTGGATCTGTCCTGCAACCATTTCTTTCCTTTTCGCGCTGTCCGGGCTGCAGAATCCGACCTAGATGGCAGATGTGAAATTCCTGCCACAGCCAGTCGGGGGTGCATTCTGTCTGACAGCCTTGATATTGGGGTGTCGGTGTGGGGAGAGTTGTTGAGGAATTGGCTTCTCGGGCTTTCTTCTTTGTGCTGGGGGAACGTTTTGAGAACTTTCTGAGATCACCGCCAATCTCTTGGCCCGCTCCACCTCCTGGAATCTAATCACAGTATCTTTGGAGTCTTGAATGATATGAGTACCAAACATTTCAGGACAGAAAGTAAATAATGGATAACTGTTCCACTGCGTCGATGTTCCTGACCGACAGCTTGGAACTGGAGCTGGGGACAGAATGGTGCAAACCCCCTTGCTTTTCTTGTGGTTTTGACAACAGAGGAGGAGGAAATCATTTTTCTGGAGAGTCCTACCTTTCCAGCGGAGCCCTTAAGCGGTAGGTAAAAAATCGGGGACTGTGTTTTTCCCTTATCAAATTTTTCATCAGTTTGTTAGGAATGTTATTTAATTATGATTTCAGCCAACTTAAACTTCGATGCTCAAGCCATGTTTTTGCAAAACGGCTTAGTATATAACATGGGTGCAGGCTATCAGTTCTGTTGTCAGTTTCCTGGTTAAAGCATACCTAAAAGATTTTTGGATATTGAGAACTTCTTGCTACCGGATGTTTTCTTATCTTACAGCTACCTCAGTTTTGGGGTAGGAAGCTGGCCACTAATTTCCCTTTTACTTAAAGTGAAAGCTAGGTGGGCTTTTTGAATTGGAATATCCTTTTAAAACATGAAATAATAATCTGGAGCTTCTCAGTAATTCTTAAGTTAGACGTAGACATTGTTTTGTTGCCCCAGTTCCTTCTAATTCTGTGTATCTATAGACAGAAGTCATAGACTTATTTTTGTTTTAACTTTTGAATAAATTCACCAGATTGTGTAAGTTCACAAGAATGTTATTCTTTAGAGTTCTTGCCTTAGGCAGCTGTACACAAGTTGCTGTAAAACCGCAGTTGTTGAAATATTTTGGGAATACCTGCTGAGGCAATTTCAGAAAGGAAGCCATTTTTGTTGATTTTATAGTTGTACCTTGTTTGAGACCTTAAAAGAGATTATTCAGTTTGATTATGCTCCAGACATGGCTCAGAGTAACTTTTAGCTGTTTTAAACATTAAATGTCCCCTCAAAGGATGAAATTCTTCGACTGAAGACCATAGGCCAAAAAAGTATGTTCCCTAGACTTACTTTTTGAATTTTTCCCCTAAGTTACATTGTTCTTTAGTTACACTTTTTTATCACTATATATGACTGAATTTTTCATACAATCTAAATGTAGTAATTCCTGGATATGTAAGGTACCAAGGCATATCATAATTTTATGGTATCATTGTTGACATGTCACATACAATATGGATTTATATAATGACAAAACAGATATGCTGTAGTTGGGATTTAGCATACTTTTTATAAGATTAGAGTTTTCATTTCAGATTAATTTTGAATCTTGATCCTTTACCAACTAATTTTGAAGAAGATACAGTGGAAATATTTGGCATTCAGTGGGTTACTGAAACAGCATTGGTGAATTCATCTAGAGTGCTCTTTCATTTATTCAGGTATGTTTTGTTTTGTTTTTAACTGCCTTTGAGCATAGATGCTTTTCAGTTGTGTAAGTTACTTTGCTGGGTGGTTTCTGATACCAATATTACAAAAGCGCGAGTTGTTCATGTTGCTCTCTTGATTATCTTATCAGTAACAACGATCATGTAATGTTTGGAGCAGTGATTTTAATGATTCGTTTTTTAGTGAGTGTTCATTCTTTTTCAGACTTTTTATTCAACATTTGACATCATGTATTGAAGACAAATATTTAATGCTTTGAACCATATTATAATTTTGGAAGAAAACTAAAATACTACTTTTGTTGCTGAATCGTCATAGTCTTTCACTGATTTTTAGAGAATGAAATCAGACTTTCCAAATATATCTTTCAGACTGTATAGTAATATGATTAATTAATATGATTAAGTTGGACATTAAAAATTTTAATGAAATTTTCCAAACATATACAAATGTAGAGAGAATACCATAATGAAACTTCACATACCCTCTCTCAGTGGCAGTACAACACCAAGGTTTTATCACACTTCCTTCATCTGTCCCTTTCCCTCTTTTTTTTTGGTTTGAGTATTTTTAGCAGATTCCAGGCATCATGTAATCTCACCCTTAAATATTTCAATAAGCATTTCTTAAAAATATGAACTTTTAAAAAAACATAAACAGTATCTCATTATCACAATTAACATTCATTATCATTTAATAAGATAATTCCTTATTTAAAACTCAGTCCATATTTAGATTTTACATGATTTTGAAATGGAATCGGTTGTTGAAGGCAAATTATCCAAAAATACATTAAGAATATGTATGTGGTACATTTAAATGAAAATGGAAAGGTGGAAAGATTCCTCCTCCCACCCTCATCCCTTGAGGCCTTGTGAAGAGACAGTGTATCTGTGCCTTGTTATGTGTTTTACTGGGAGAACAGTTTGAGTGAGTGATTCTCTGTAAACATGAACATTATAGAGTGAGTTGAGTCTTTATTCAGGACATAGGTCATGAAGATGAGTCAACGTTTAAGGAGTTGAAAGGCAATTAGGAAGAAGGACAAGAGATTACTTTCAGATATTAAGGGGGGACATCATAAATACAGCTTTCCTTGATAACTCTAAGTTACTCTTCCTTTTCTGAACTCCTATACTATAATTGTCCAATACAATTTAACATTTCATTATGTAACTGTTAACCTAGGATTTTTATGTAAGTATCTTAAACTTTTTGAGGGTATATAAACAATATCTCATTGATAGTAAAATCTATGATATTTATAATTATATATACATATATGCAGCTTTTAATAGATATTTTTGGAAGGTCAAACAAAGGCATGTTTTATCTTTTCTCAGTCTTGACTATCTGACCCTGTATAAATATCCACAAAGTATTTTAAACTTCATTCACAAATGAGAGGCTATGCACATACTAAAGCTATGTAATAGATTTGGAAATATCCCTATAATACATGCTTTAAATTTTTCCAAAATTAACTCTCACCTTACGTTTTTTTAAATTAGGCAGCAACTGTACAACTTGGAAACCTTATTACAAGCCAGCTGTGATTTTGGTAAGTTTTAAGTGTTTTTAATAGCAAAAAGGAATTGAATTGCTCATCTATGATGAGTAATTGGGATATAAGAACATGGAGGAAGAAGCATTAAGTTAGAAGTTCAGGATAGTGTTTAGTGTTCAGAAAAAATATAACACTTAAATTTTGTTGTAGCTGAGATTTATAGTATTTTTCTATGTCTGTGATAAAATTGATTTAAGGCTAAACATTTCTAAAGTGAATTAACAACTTGCTTTGGGGGCGGGGAGTGGGACCTCATGCTGTCTTCTTGCTCTGCTTTTGGTTTGTTTTTGACATTTAATGGGTTACTCATGGAGGGGGGTTGGTATAGTTAAGGTAGTGAAGAGAATTGAAGACAGTGTTTTAGCGCAGGCTAGCTGCTTCTCCTTTCTGGCAGTTGTGTTCCAGTGTAGGAATTAGACTCGTCACACTGTGGTCAGCCTGGGTTCCAACCCTAGCTAATTATCGGTTTCACACCAGGTAACAGGTCCCACCTCATGGAGTTCTTGTGAGGATAAATGATATAATGCATGTTAAGTGCTCAGGCTAATACCTGTTACTAGTGATGCAACTAAAGATCACCTGGAACACACCTTTGGTCAATGAAAGGTTGAGTAGCTTACTGACACAAGAAGGAAGTACACATCATGAGAAACAGTTGGGGCTTCTCAGGGAGAATAGGGAGGGGCTTGTGATAGGGTTTGCACTTGCACTGGTGATTTGAAGAGAGTTTAAGGGGACTAGGACTTTATATTGGATTGGATGGTGTTAAGCAGGGACAGTGTAATGAATTGAATATGTTAATTTTTGTCTAGGAGGTGGGACCCAGAAAGACAGGCTAAGGAGGGTTCTAATTAGTAAAGTAATAGTCATGTTAGCTGCAAGAGGGAAATATTTTGTTTTTGTATTTTGTTTGTTTTTCCGTGATTGCATAGTGCCTGGTTTCTGTATTCAGACATGATTACAGAGAGATTTTGTTTTTGTCTTGTTTCACCATAATCACAGAGTGGCCCCATCTGATTATTTTTGATATTTCATGAAAACTTTAGTTTCAGTAGGGAACATCATGACCTAGTTGTTAGCTATCTGCCGTCAGGGCTGTTTTGTTTTCTCACTGTGTGCTCAGTAAATGTTGAGTACTATTTATCACCTGAGGCTCTGTCTCAGGCCAGGTACTGTGTAAGGTGACGATGAATCAAAGTGGAAGAATCTGCTGAGGAGTTTGTAGTTGGTAGGACATAGAGACACACAAGCATAGGACAGCATGGTAGACGGAAAAGTGTAGTAATCGTGGCATGTATAAGCTGCTATGGGAGCCAGGGGCTTCATCTGTTTAGGGGCCCATCACAGAGTGATGCCAGATCTTGGTCTACAGAGATGAGGAAAAAATAGGTAGGTAGGCAAAAGTTTTGGGGAGCGGAAGAGTTCCAGGTGGAAACAACTGTATAGACGAAATCATTGAGGTGTATTGAAACCTAGGTTCAGGGAGCAGGAAGTGGTAATTATGTATGGTTGGATCAGAATGTATGATAGAGTGATAAATTTGGAACAGATGAAATCACAAATGAACTGCTGCTTGTATGGCTTACAAATTTTTTTTGTCACTGCCCATGGATTAATTATTTAAACTTTGATAACACTTAATCTATTTTGGTTTCAGGGAAGATATCCACCCTACACTGCAAAGCAGACAATATTAGGCAGCAGTGTGTGACATTTCTTCATTATGTTAAAGTTTTCGTCTTTAGGTAAGATGTCAGATGAGTATTTTGATTACTGCATGAATTTCTGAGTGCATGTTCATCCAGAGTCTGGTTATTTATTGTATCTATCTTTTTTTAGGTATCTGAAAGTACAAAATGCTGAGAGTCCTGTTCCTGTCCATCCGTATGAAACTTTGGAGGCACAACTTCCGTCTGTGCTGGTTGATGAACTTCATGGGTTACTCTTGTATATTGGACATCTGTCTGAACTTCCCAGTATTAGTCCAGGAGCATTTGTAAATCAAAACCAAATTAAGGTTTGGCTTGTTTCATTTAATTTTTAAATCCTCAGTTTTTTTTTTTTTCTTTTCACAAGGAATATTCATTCATTCAAGAATGAGGGAAAATAGTCAAGAGTGCAGCTCAGGGACTAGACTGCCTGAGTTGAAATTCTGGCTCCTCTTCTAATTATGTGCCATTGGGCAAGCAACACGTCTTGCCTCAGTCTCCTCACGTGTATAATTGGTTTGCTTCCTAGAGTTATTGGGAAAATTAGATAAGTTAAAATTAATTAAATAAAGTGCTTAGAATATAATATAGACTGAAACAGTGGTCGCTGTTCTCAATTCCACTTTATAACGTGCAGATGTGTGTAAGTTTCAAAGCAAAATAACCTTTATTTTAAAAAATTTGTATCATTTTTCCCATAGATAAAGGTTTGGGCAAATCCTAGTGTTTATTACAGTAAAATTCAAGATCACCTTTCTATAAAAGCTACAACTTCAAAACCACAGCATTATGTCTATTCTTACTTTTGAGACCTTTTTGGCATATGATTAAGATTGTTTTGACTCTTCCCCTTTTTTCTACCTGTGAAATCATTCCTGTAGAAGATTTGTTCTTTTAAAATTTGTATTGATAGCATGACCCAGTTTATAGATGTAATTTAACAAATTCTCCATAGGAAAATGTGAGCTTATATGAATGGCAAATTGTAATTCCCTGTGGGTTTCCCTGAACTCTCAACTTCTTTCATTCGATTTGACTTTACCAATTTGAATAACATTCAGTTTTTAGGAATGTGTCTTTGCCAAAATGTAAGGTATGAATAAATGTTTATGTATTTCTGTGAAATTTAACAACAACAAAATGCACTCTTCTTATCAGGGACCAATATATGTAATATTAAAAATAAAAAGTCCAAACTGAATTCACAGGTTAATATGTCTAATCCATAGAAAGCAAATAGATAATTGCTTGTAATCATAACACTTAATAAATATTCGTGGATAGATTATGGGGAGAGGGATATTTTTCCTTCATTTTGGTCTCTATAAATTGGACTGGCTTTATTTTCTGGATCTTCATCAAATGCTTAAGAAAATAAAAATTAATAATTTATCTAGCAGTGGAAATAAAGACTGCAAAGGTTCTCAAACTAGGTTTTGCCTTTCATAGCCTTTTTAATTAGGCAAACTTGAAAAGAGGTTATTTGAAGATCAGAAGGCTGAATTTTTAATGCACATACACAAAAAACTCATACACTGAAATACTGTTCTTTTCTGAAACAACAGCAAAAAAAAAAATCTTACAAAATGAAAAGTATCTTTTAAGGCTGTATTTCTTGTGTTTTACCTATCTTATATATGAAAAGTATTTAATTGGCATTTTCAGTTAAGCATCTGTCTTTTATTTTTAAGGAACTTTCCTTATTAGAGATATTTGTTGGGTATTATGTATTACAGATACTTTCATCAATTTATCTTTTTTAGCAATTAATCTGCCTTGCTATGGAGATGGTTTAAGTTTTGTATATAGTCACATTTGTCAGGTTTTTCTTGTGTGTCATCTCTGTGTGGTTGTTAAAAATATACTTGTTTTTTACATTTATCTTTTTAATTCATCCCGTTTTAAAAAATATGCTGTGAGGTGGGAAATCTAACTTTAGTTTCTTGCAAATGAATAAGTTAATAACCAGTCTTTTATTGAATGGCTCATGTTTTCCCCACTGATTGGAGATACCATGTTTATTTCTCTCTTCCCTATTTTTGCTGTTTATTTATTATCTATTTCTGAGCCAATACTGTTTTATTAGTGTAGCATTTTATTTTGTTTGCACATTTGATAAGACAAGTCCCCTCTCTATCATTCTTCCTTCTTCTCAATAGAACATGTATATCATTGTTATTTATTTTTAAAGTGATACTAAATGTTGGCTCAGGGAAGGTTATTGACAACCCTACTACAGCACAGTAGTTAAGAGCACTGGCTTTTGAATCAGAATCAGATTTTAATCTTAACGTGTGAATTAAAAGGTAAATTTCTTCACTGCTTTTAACTTCAGTTTCTTAATGGGCATCTCAATAGTGTCTACATGATAGTCTATTTCTCCTGTTAGAATACTTCATAGGAGTTCCTGGGTACTCATTACATTTAAAAACATATTTCCTAGCTAAAGTCTAAAACAAGATTATGAAAATAAGTGGTTAAAAAATTCTATTACTGCCTTGCAGCTGTAGTAAGATCAAAGGTTGGTTGGAAGGGACCTTTACTGTACAAGTCTATTTAGCAGCCCCAAGGTGGGTCTGTCCTAAAGCAAACCACTGCTTTCAAAGATCTCCAGTGAAAGAATCCTCTAATGAAAAAGACCCTGTTTTTCCCTAAGCTTTTGAAGAGTGGGTAGGTTACTTGGTTCCTGATACTTATGCTTATGGAGGAGTGTCGTAGCATGCTGTAAAATGCCTACTAAAGTATTATGAATTCTCAGTCACAGTTGATAATGTCCTTCACAGCTTTTTCCACCATCATGGCATTTATTACATCTCCACTTAGATATCCATTGGATGGTGCTAGAAATTCTTCACATGGTGGGTGAAAAATTGAGTAAGTTTATGGATTTCTGATTTATATCCTTTTTAAATCTAAACCCTTAATTGTTTTTTTTTTTTAAATTACAGGTCATCATTGCTTTCCGGGTTTTTTAATTTTTATTTTACATCAAATAGTAACCAAAGTAAAAAGTCAAGGTCTTACTCCTTTTTTCAAGAGAACAGTTTGGTCCATTTATCTTTCCATACTTCTATATTAGTCTGTGTATATATATATATATATATATATATAGAAACTCTTGGGTAGGATTTTTGTCTTTGTTTCTAACCACAAATGGTAGTGTTCTGTGTAATGTTTGATTCAGCAGTTTTTTAGAGATCTGTTCATGTCAGTACATATAGTTGTACTTCATTCATTTAAGGGCTGTATGTTATGGCTCTATCATAATTTATTTAGCCAAGTCTATTTTTTAATATTTCCATTATTTCCATTTTTTTGGTACTACAAGTAATATTTCACGGAACATCCTTGTATATATATATATATATATATATATATACATATATACGTATATATACATCTTTGAATACATGTACAAGTTATTCTGTAGAGTAGATTCTTAGAATTGGAGTGGCACATTCAGCTTTAATATCGTAACCACTGCTTAGTTGCTGTACAGAGTTTCCCCAATTTGTGTACACTGCAAGCATGCCTTTGCCTCATTCTCTTGCCAGTAGTGGATATTATCAGTTATTTTTATTTTTTGCCAAATAATACACGAAAAATGATATTGAATCTCTGTTCTGCAATTTTTTGAGTACCAATGAAGTTGAACATTTTTACATAATTTTACTGTTTTTTATATTTGCTTTATTATTCATTATCTTTTGCTCATGTTTCTTTTTTTAAAAAAATTAGTAGTTTGTATATATTATGGATAATACTTTTTTATTTCACGTATTGCCTGTTTATTTCTTGGTCTTGCTGTTTGGCATCTTTAGAGTCCATTATCAACTTAGCAATATTTTGTAAATATTACCTATTTGTAAATTATCAATTTAGGTTATAGGTTATAAAAACATCCATTATCTCAATACCTGATTTTCAGTAAACTAATAAATACAAAAATACACGTATGTATATATGTGTATGTGTGTACACATATATATACATGCACACAAACATACAAAGATGTCTACAAATACATAATTTCTTCTCTCACATGGACTTTGTATTTCAGATAATAATTCCTTGGAGCAATACTTCAAGGTGTACTTAATCTGATAGGTACACATTTTAGTATCTATTACCTTGGTTTTCTCTGTTCACACCACAAAACATTTGTATGTGATTAGTTAATCAGTATTTGTTTACAAAATGTTTTAAAGCCTTTATTGGTCAGAAATATTGGTGAAGATTTTCTAGCATTTCCCCACTTTTATTTTTTTTTCCTTAAGTGATGTTACATTGTTACATTTTAAAGATGACCACATTAAGAAAAGAGAAGTCTATTAAGTGGCACTTGAGAAAATTGAAAACTTTCTTTGGGTAATGTATATCAGTGATCATATAAGAAAGGAATTGTCCTCAAATTTAACTTTTATTTCTAAAGAAATTTGTTTTTAACTGTATATGTTGCAGTTTTGTTGTAAGTCAATTTAAAGGAGTATAGTTACTTTCCTCCTTCTGAATTAGTAAAATCTGTAGTTTTAAGTAGGATATATTTTATTATATTTTTAGAACAAGTTGTATACGGTCATCAATTTATGAATCTGGCAGGTGACAATTTAACCAACATCAGCCTATTTGAAGAACATTGTGAAAATCTCCTTTGTGATTTAATAAGCCTGTCACTCAACAGGTATGACAAGGTAATGTTATAAGAGTTTATATTACTACATCTGAAACTAATGGTGTGTACTATATGTTGGCTACTTGAATCTAAATTAAAAAAAAGTTTATTTGTTTTTTTGATGCTTAATGATAATAGTCCTTAATGTGTGTCATTTATAAGAATTTAATCTGATTGGTTTACTTGTTAATTCTCCCAATTTTATATTTATTATGGTCTGGGAGTTGAATTAGAAAAGAATTTGATTTAAACATTTAAAACAGGCTAAAATTAATTTATCAGAGGCAGTTGTTTTTAAAAATAGCTTTTTCCATCTTGTCAAAAATAAGTAAAAACAGGATGTTTATGACAATAACTGGAAATTTAACTTCTATGCAAATAGGAGAGTCCAGCCCTTTAGTAACATATATATATTGTTACATAATATAATAAATGAGTACTATAAATGAGTATATGTTTATTGTTACATAATACAATAAATGAGTCAACTAATTTTAGTTGACAAATTTAAAGGGAGATTTTGTTTTTCTTTTTTTTTTTAAAAGATTTTATTTATTTGACAGAGAGACACAGCGAGAGAGGGAACACAAGCAGAGGGAGTGGGAGAGGGAGAAGCAGGCTTCCCGCTGAGCAGGGAGCCCAATGCGGGGCTCAATCCCAGGACCCTGGGATCATGACCCGAGCCGAAGGCAGACGCTTAATGACTGAGCCACCCAGGCGCCCTGAGATTTTGTTTTTCAAAAAAGTACAGAAACATGGGGGAAATTACATCTTCTTACTGAATTGTGTTTGAGTGTTTAATGCAGACAGTGATTTGAAGATGCTACAATACCTACTCATTTTCCAGCAATGGAAATGTGTTGATTTATCAGTTATTTCAAATTGTTAGCATAAACCTTATGGGAAATCAGGATTTATAATTTTTTAAAATTTAGATTGTGTTTTATGTATTATCAAAATCTTCTAAATCTTGTCTATATAATTTTATAATTGTTGTTATTTAGTGGATTGACCAGACATGATTTAGTAATATTTTTGGGGGGGGGGGGGGGGTTCCTCTTTTTTTAAGTTCAATTAACAATATAGTGTATTATTAGTTTCAGAGGTAGAGTTCAGTGATTCATCAGTTGCATACAACACCCAGTGCTCATTCCATCACATGCCCTCCTTCATGCCCACCACCCAGTTACCCCATTCCCCCCCCACCACCTCCCCTCCAGCAAGCCTTAGTTTCTTTCCTATGCTTAAGAAGTCTCTTATGGGGGCGCCTGTGTGGCTCAGTTGGTTAAGCGACTGCCTTCGGCTCAGGTCATGATCCTGGAGTCCCGGGATCGAGTCCCGCATCAGGCTTCCTGCTCGGCAGGGAGTCTGCTTCTCCCTCTCCCACTCCCCCTGCTTGTGTTCCCTCTCTCGCTGTGTCTTTCTCTGTCAAATAAATAAATAAAATCTTTAAAAAAAAAAAAAAAAGAAGTCTCTTATGGGGCGCCTGGGTGGCTCAGTCGGTTGAGCGACTGCCTTCGGCTCAGGTCATGATCCCAGGGTCCTGGGATCGAGTCCCGCATCAGGCTCCCTGCTCTGCGGGGAGCCTGCTTCTCCTTCTCCCGCTCCCCCTGCTTGTGTTCCCTCTCTCGCTGTGTCTCTCTCTGTCAAATAAATAAATAAAATCTTTAAAAAAAAAAAAGAAGTCTCTTATGGTTTGTCTGCCTCTCTGGTTTCATCTTGTTTTAGTCTTCCCAGATTTTTTTTTTTTTTTTTTTTTACTAACCAGAATCATGCTGTATGTATTGTTCTTTGATGTGCTTGTTGGAGATGTTCTCAGCCTAGCACACTCCTTTTATCCATTATATATTCCACAGACATAGTTAGATGTTTGGGTTGCTTCATTCTGCTGTTATAATTATGCCCACTTTTGTGCACAGACTTGAGCACAGGGGCAGGAATTTGAGAAGAGTGTCAATTTGAGCCCTTGGCAATCTGAGGTTGAAGGCGTGTTGACTTGGCATTGAGCAGGTGGCAGGCCGTGCATGCTGACTCGGGCAGGAGGGCGGCTGGACTGAATTTGGGGCCCACAGGCCAATGGCATCGTGTGTGACAGGGACATGGCTGGTTTTGCTTTTAATTTTTGTTTTTCTGGGAAACTCTCTCTCTCCCTCTATTCTAAATGAGAGCCTTGCCGGATGGAGTATTCTTGGCTGTAGATTTTTTCCTTTTAGCAGCTGGAATTTATCATGCCACTTTCTTCTGGCCTGCAGAGTTTCTGCTGAAAAACCCACTTGTAGCCATATGGGGTTTCCCTTGTATGTACCTGCTTTCCTTTCTCTTGCTGCTTTTACAATTCTCTCTTTATCACTACCTTTGGCCATCTTATTTACTTTGTGTCTTGGCGCAGACCTCTTTGGGTTGGTTATGTTGAGGGCTCTCTGTGCTTCCTAGATCTGGATTTCTCTTTCTTTCCCCAGATTCAGGAAGTTTTCAGCTATTATTTCTTCAGACAAATCTTCTGCCCCCTTTTCTCACTCTTCTTCTGGGATCCCTATCATGCGACTGTTAAGCCTGACTGTGTTGCTGAGTTCCCTGGGTCTATTTTCATTTTGCGTATTTTTCCCCCTCTCATCTGCTTGGCTTGATTGCTTTCCATGGCTCTGTCCTCCAGGTGGCTGATCCTTTCTTCTACTTCCTCTTGCTTGCTATTTATTCCAGATGGTCTGTTTTTATTTCCATTTAATGAGTCCAGTACTCTAACTGGTTCTTTTTTATGTCTTCTGTCTCTTGGTGGAGGGTCTCATGGAGGTCCTGGACTCTTTCCTCAATTCTAGCAATTATCTTTATGAGCGTTACTTTAAATTCGCTCTCAGACATACTACTTACCTCAGTGTCACTTAGGTCTCCTGCTCTGATTTTGTCCTGTTCTTTGATTTGGGACATATTCCTCTGTCTCCTCATTCTCTCTCTTGCGTTGTCTGTTTTTCTGTGTTAGGAAAGTCAGCTACGTCTCCTGCACTTGAAAGTTGTGGCTTTATGAAGAAGAGGTCCTGCAGTGCAATGTCTGTCCCCCAGAACCTGGTGCTTCAGGGGGTGTCTACTATGTGTGTTGCTCCAGGGATGTCCTACCGTTGTGGCTAGGATGTGTTTGCCTTCAGTCCTGTTGTCTACGATGGCTCTCTACCTGTTGTGGGCAGAGTCTGGTGCCCGTGGTGTTAGTGGGCTGGTCCAGGGCTGCCTTGGGCTTGAGTTGCGTCAGACCAGGCGTTTGCCAGAGATGCAGTAGCACCAAACTGCAGGCACTGTCCCTGTGTAGTCCCCTGAGAAGCTTTTGTTGGTGGGTGGGGCCTGCAGTCAGACCCACTGCCTGCCCCCAGCCCACTGCTGGGGTCACAGTCAGACTGGTGTGTGGTTTCTTCCCCTCTCCCTGGGGCAGGACTCACTTGGGAGTGGTGCTGACCCCTGTCTGGGCCGCATGCACATTGCCAGGCTTGTGGCACTGCTTTGATGGGATCTTGCCAAGAGCGATCAGAGGGGGTGGATCTGCTTCGCTGTGGCCGCTTGTCTATGCCGGGCTGCGGAGAGTCTGTTCTGCCAGTTTTCGGGCTGCTTTCTGGGTTATTTATGCCGACTTGGGTGCTCTCTAGGCGGCCAAGCGGCCAGAGGTGAGCCCAGGGACGTCCTACTCTGCCATCTTCCCAGCAGCCTCTCGATTTAGTAATATCTTAACAGTTATCTTTGACTCTATATTATGTTAGAAACATGAATGTAGTATATGTGAAATAGTAATTACATAATGAATTTCTGAAGTCTAGCTATACTTGCAAATATAGTGCATATGCCTTGCATTATTTAGGGCCATTGAGGATATATTTGTTAAAAAAAAAGCTTAACCTAAAATTGCTTAACCTTGGGGCGCCTGGGTGGCTCAGTCAGTTAAGCGGCTGCCTTTGGCTCAGGTCATGATCCCAGGGTCCTGGGATCCAGTCCCACGTCTGGCTCCCTGCTTGGCGGGAAGCCTGCTTTTCCCTCTCCCACCCCCCCCCCCCCCCCCCGCCCCCGCTTGTGTTCCCTCTCTCGCTGTGTCTCTCTCTGTCAAATAAATAAAATATTAAAAAATAAATAAAATAAAATTGCTTAACCTTTATAAATTCCTAATTGTATTTATTTTGACTTGTAAAAACTTTTTAGTCTGCTTTATAGTGGATTAAAATTTGTTTTCTAATCTTTTTATTAGAAGTTTTTCTCTTGTGGCTGATGGATTAGATCAGGGTTAGGAAATCATTGCCCTGAGGCCAAATCTAACACATTGTCTGTTTTGTAAATTTTACTGGACCACAGCCCATCCTTTTTTTTTTTTTTTTAACCTATTGTCTATGGCTGATGCTGTACGACAGTGACAGAGTTGAGGAGTTGTGACAGACTATGTCCCAATAAAGCCTCATATATTTGCTGTCTAGGCCTTTACAGAAAAAGTTTGTTGAACATTGACGATTAAAGCAAAGGTTTTTGGTTTCATTTTTGTTTTTTAAGATTTTATTGATTGATTTTAGAGAGAGTACACTCGAGCAGTGGGGAGGGACAGAGGGAGCGGGATAAGCAGATCCCATGCTGAGCATGGAGCCTGACCTGGGGTTCCATCTCAGGACACAGATCATGACCTGAGCTGAAACCATGAGTCAGAGGCTTAACAACTCAGCCACCCAGACACCCCTAAAGCAAAGGTTTTTTTTAAAGGTTGAAAATAAAGTTCATTCTATACTTTTGGTTGTAAAATGGGAATTTAGGGGCAGGCTCAGTCGGTTGGACATCTGACTCTTGATCTCTGCTCAGGTCTTGATCTCAGAGTCATGAGTTTGAGCCCCACGTTGGGCTCCACGCTGGGCATGGGACCTACTTTAAAAAAAAAAGTAAAATGGGAATTTATTTTAAAATTTAATGGAATGGCACATATTTTGTAAACAATTTTATATAATTGAACATCAGTTTTAAGTCATCTAAATCCTTTTAAAACATTTGGAGAGAAAGATGTAGCATGTAAAATTCTTACAGAATTGAATTTGCTTCTTCTCTACAGGTGAGGCCTTCTGAAGCGTTAGCAAGTCACCACTGCCGATGTTCCTGCATTAAAGAATTATGGGTTCTACTCATTCATCTTCTGGAACACAGAAGTAAATGGTCTCTTTCAGAAGTAAGTTGTAAAGTTGATGTGTTAATTACTGTTCCTAACTCTTATATTGAAATTTTGCAATGGTTTTCGCCAAGAAAAATGCTACAAAGTTCCTTATGTAAGACAACCACCACCACCACCACCAAACAGAGCACTGAGTACCAAACACCTACTACATTTTTAACCCTAAAGTGGCAATATGAAACTTCTAGAAGTGCAGGATTTGACTCTTATTTTCTCAAGTTTTTTGCTGTTGTTCTGTCAAGAATTTTTTAAGCTAAAATACTTCATACTGTCTAGTAATCCAGAAAACAATTTAATTAAGAAATATGGCAGATTTAGATTTGGGGAGAAAGTCGGTTTTTATTACTGAATTTTATGGCATTATTTCAAGAAAGGAGGAAGAAAAGTGCAAAGGGGAACATAAGAAATCTTGGACCTCATTTTGAGCCAACTCTTCAGAATGGGGCTTTATTTTATTTCAGGTGTTGTGGATTAGTAGAAAAAGAGAAATACAGGTAGAAGTAAGTACAAATTATTAATTATGAAATGATACAACGATTTATGTTATATGAAAAAGTCCTTTGATTTTTCATGGGTTTTATAATTTCCCAGTTTTCCACAATTTGGGGTTTGGGTGGTGCTCTCTCTTTTTAAAAACAAACGTATTTTTGTGGATTTACAAGTACTATATTTTCAATTATTATCCTAGCAATAAATTTACTGAAGTATAAATTTAGCACATCTTATTATTAAGTAAGAAAAAAATATTTTCCTCGCATTTTGGTTTGTCAGAGTTCAGCTTCCTTTGGTGAGATTTCAACATTAGAGTCTCGGGATTTTTTTCCTTTGATCATTTGCCAGGATGTTTTGTCTCACTGACATGGTAAACATCAATTTTTCCATTTTCTGTAAAGCTTATCATTTAAGAATTTTATATTTCTTTATAATTTTTCTTATTTTACCAACTTGAGACTTGAACATGTAAACTACATATAATTAATGTAGGCATGTTCATACTTGATTCTCTTAGTCTTTCTCTAAATTTTAAATAGAAAAGTAAGTATAATTTTAAAATATATTGTAGAAATTTGCATAGCAATATGTATTGCTTAACCTAAATGATTTATATGCTGTTCATTTGATGTAGTGACTAGACTTACTTATCTTAAAATAATGAAAATCTGAGGTCATTTCATTTTTTTTAATACAAGTAAAATAACTGATATTATTCAGACTTTGAAGGCTATTTTATTTTTAAATTCAACTTAGAATTTTCCATGCCTGGAAAGACATTTTGACCTTCCTGTTGAAAAAATAATCTAATGTAATCTAATCATGCTGGGTATCAAATAATAAGCATTTACATGTATCAGTAAGCTTGTAGAAAGTGAGAAGTCTTGAGGTCAAATACTTCTTGAGGTCAAATACTAAATGTGGGTGGGAACTCAGGTCCCCTGAACACTGAAACTGCCCCATAACCTTATAAGCAGTTGTTAAATTGTATAAACTTGAACATTAGCTTTCATACCTTATAAGGTAAAAGAATAGAAGACAGTGGTCAGAGTTAACCCAAGTTGGTAGCCTACTGATATACTGACTACCCATAAATCTGGGCCCTCAAAAGGATGAACTAGAAACTCAACTAAATTTGTAAGGAAAATTGCATGTCTTTTACTGTGATGCCTTGCAGTTTAAAATTTCTTCAGTATATTTGCAAGCCAGCCCTCATACAGCTTTATAGCCTGAGTTGCTGTTGCCTAGATTGTACTAAAAATCTCAAGCCAGTGACTTCTAAGCAGCCACAGACAATGGGTAGATACTTAAATCTGTATCTCCCCTAGTAACTCCCCCCCAAAATATAGAATAGCAAGAACAAATAAAACTACACACACACACACACACACACACGTTGATAGCATAACTACAAGATAGGAATGATAAAAACGTTAACGGTAAAAACCACCACCAAAGCTCTACCATAAAACTTTCTAGCAAGCAAGGGCAGCCTGAGAAAAAATGCTAGCAGTAGTCCTCAAATTGGTCTAAAACCACTGCCAGTTTGTGAAAATACTGAGATTGTTTCCTTGTAAGTCAGAGAATGGGCTAGAACTTGAAAGTGTGTATATGACACGAGGAGGCAGTCTTTGAAGGTAGGCCTTCTGGAGAATAAAAAGGCAAAAAAGGGAATGGTACCCTTGGTGATTGGGAGGTGAAAGGAAATAAAAGGGTAAAATGATCTAGAAAAACAAAATCAAAATTCTCACACCCACTCTCCTACCACCACCACCAAAAAAGAAAGGAAATCCAGGAAAGAAATGGGACTTTGGTACATTGGCAAAAGAGGGCTCCACTGAACTAGAAATCTTTTAAAGTAGTCTAAATCTACTAAATGAAAGAAAGGAAAAAGAAACTTTGAAACAAGTGTTTATAAAGTTACTACTAGGAAACAGAATTGATACACTTTAGCTGATGAACCCTTTCTCCAAGAAACAGCTGTGAAACAGAAGAAAATTATAACACTCCAGATTAAACAGGCAGGCATTTGGGGCTGTACAAAAACACCCTGAATAAGATATTTAGTTGTTAAAAACAAGTAGACTAAAGCCAGAAGTGAATGGAAAGAGTAAGTGGAATGCAGGAGAGAAATGAAAGAAAAATCATTTTAGAGTTGAATAAGTGACAAGGTGCCCAAGAAGAATATACTCAAATGAAAATTTAATCAGGGGTATGGAAGAAAGACAGAAAACAACCAGGGGAATAAAAATTAGATGAAGAAAGGAATATAAAGAGTTAGAAAATAGCTGAAATGGAAGATAAGCAAAGAAGAAACAGCTGTATATATAAATGGAGTCCCTAAAGAAGAAAACAGAATAGGATATAGCTAACATTCAAAATTATTATCCAAGAAAAGATTCCTAAAAAAAAAAAAAAAAAAGCTAATTCTACATATTGAAAGGGCCTACCAGATCACTGGAAAGATTAACTCCAAATAATCCATCCCAAGGTATATCCTGTTAAAACTACTTGACTTCAGAAATACAGAAAATGACTTTAGGTCCTTTAGGAAATTATCAAATTTTCTAGACAAAAACACCTAATAACTTACAAGAGCAAAGTAATTTGACCTGCACTAGACTTTTCAAAAACATCATAAAAAACAAGTTAACATTTAAAAAGACTCAGAAAGCCTTCCTCCTTGTGAGAACACAACCAGAAATCTGTTATCTAGAGAAGGGCCCTGACTCCACTATGACGGACCCCTGATCTTGGACTTCCAGCCTCCGAAATGAATAAACAGTATGACACAACAGAGCAGCCCTCAGCTTAGAAAAAAGTGATGTAGGTCTCATCTCTTTACTGTATAGATATTATATGGACCGAAACTGTGAGATACTCCCTTGATAGAAAGCTCAAGACCAAGAAAAAGTGACCAAACCAAAAGGAAACAAAATGACAGAAAGTTTCTTCTAAGACAATAAAGAAGCAAGTTAAAAATTACTCTTTGTACTGACTATCTGACATGCAGTGTCTTTGGGGATGGAGATGGATGAGGATAAGCCAAGAAAGAAAAATAGAAAAAACAATTGAAAATTTCAGGAAAAGCAGGGCAGCTTCTCTGCTTCATCCACCTGGGTGTTAATGATATCACAGAAGACATGATCATTCCCTGAATGTTGACAGCCGGCTGAGCTCCGCATAGGGCCTGTTCTTACAAGCTTTCCAGACTGAAGGCAGAGGTTTTGTTTTGTTTTGTTTTTTGTGTTTTTTTCATCTTGTACAAAGATTTTGAAACTTTGTTATGTGGCAGCACTGATTTATACAATGTATTCATTATGTTTTTAAAAGAGGAAATCGTGTGTGTGCACATGCCTGTACACAGGCATGCTAACATTCTTCCAGAAAGAAGTATTTGATTCCTTCTCCCTATCCCTTGCCTCCCCCACCCCATCCCTAGAATGAGGGAGGTGAAGATTGAATGGGATTTGGAGTTTTCCTGCTGAGAAAGAGACATTTTCTGCAACCAGGTCTGTGTTCGAAGGACTAATGTTCTAAGGAAATTATCCGAAGGGGAGAGGCTGTTCAGGGTTTTTAAGTTATTTTCAAATGTTGCCTGGGCTCCTGCTGACTTCTGTGAAGCCAACAGGATGATGCTTCCCAAGAAGCAATTAGAGAAGCCTAAGAGAGACTCAGGAATGTTTGGAAATTCACATACACCCCAAATTAGATGGGAATTCCAGGAATGGAAGTAAACTAATTTGATCAGGGACATATTTGTGTTCCAAGAAATATTCTAAATGCTGGATCTATGTGTATGACTGTTTCCTAAAAACCCAACACTCACTGTCTAGTAAACATCAATTAGACTTCAATTTCAGAGAAGGAAAGCAAATTAATATTCCTTGAGTGGTACTTCTTATGTTCCAGCAAGTAGAATGGGTGTGAGGTTAAGTAAACTGTTCATGTAACAGTCAGAATATGATAAACGGGGCTTCCAGTGTGGATTTATTTGATGCTACAGCCCATGTTATTTTCCTACCACATGATTATGTAAGAAAATGCATGTTTAAGAAAAAGAAAAGAATAGCTAAATTAATGCACTCCTTTTTTGGGGAAACAGACCTAAATATATTTTAGGTGCACTCCCCAAAGTGCCACAAATAAGGCAGGGGACACCTGTGCGATGCCATGTGCAATCTAGTAGTTTCTGACCTGTATACATTATATTTCAGCTGCCACATGTATGTGTAAATTTATATATGTTGCCACCTTTAAGCATTATAAAAAGATTCTTGTAAAAATTTTCTGTGAAATAAAAACATCAATACCAAAAACAACAACACAATGATTCAAAATGTATGGGCCAAGAATTTTATAACTTTGACCCTAGCATTCCCACTTGTAGAAGTTTACCTTTAGTATATACCTATAGCAATTCAAAAATTCATATGCCTCAGGCTCTTTGTTGCATTATTTGTAAAAGCACAATGTTAAAAACTACCTAAATGCCCATACACAGGAGAGTAAAACCATGGTTTATTAGCACATTAGAGTATTACGTATTTGTTCAATAGAATGAATAAAATATCTGAACTGATAATGGTTTGATTTCCAGGACTTATTGTTAAATAAGCAAAGTGCAAAAGAATACTTATAGGATGCCACCTTCTGTGTATGAAGGGGAAAATAGGAAATGTGTATGCTTAGCTGTCCCAGATAAATACTGGAAAGACAAATCAGGAACTATTGAAATTGGTGGGTAGGAATGGGAGATTGGTGAGTGACAAATGGAGTAGAAGGGTTTGAATGTGTTATGACATTAGAACCATGTTAATTTTTAACATGCTCCAGAAATAAATCAACGTGTACGGAAGAGGAATTCAGTGGAATATAAAGAAAACCACTTGAACCTAACTGTATTACAAGTGAATAACACATGGGAGGAGCTATGGGGGCCGGGGTCGGGAGGGAACTGACCTAGAGGACTTGGAATGCACTACTTTGACAATCTGCTCTAAGGCTAAAGACAAAAGAATTATAACGAACTTCAGATCCTGGACTCTTGTTTGTAGATTTGTCTTACAGTGTTATATATGGATTAGCAATTCTAGATATTTGTACTCTAGGACTGAGCAAATTAATAAGTACATTATGGGTAATTAAGAACCAGCTTTGCCACTGTTGGAAAACTGAGTTATAAATATGGAAAGAGGGAAAGATAGAGTGAAAGATAATGTGTTGGAATGGAATTTGAGAGATCAGTATGAAATAATGTTTTTTAATAATTGGAACTAGATAGAGATTTGTGTGTACGTACATGCATTTCCTACCTTACCCACTAGGTGGGCCTACAAACGATGGTATCTGAGTAACAATGAGGAAACTGCAATGTCTTGGTCTTGAAATTACTAACCTCCATTGAAAAGAAACAAAGCTCCTTTGGCAAATGTCTTGATCTTCCACACTGATGCATGGAAAATGAAAAATGAGACTGGAACATTCTGTACCGGAAACTAAGGAGGTACTCAGAAAATAATGAGGACATGTCAAAAGGACAAAAGAGCCAACATGAAGATCTCCCACACTCTAAACCTAGGATAATTTGAGAAACAAAAGATAACAAAGGATTGTGATCTATACAATAAGTGTTTATGGTTCCATACTGATATAAATAAATAAATAATAAATAAATAAATAGAGGGAAGGTGAATTCTTCCTAATAAATGTAGATGTTGATGGAATTAGAAAATCACCAGTTGACAACCTCCTTAGTAATTGTTTCAGGCATGAATCCTCAGTGGCTGCCAAAAGTATGATGAAAAAGAGAATAATTGCACAGCTTGCTGTATCTATACAATACCAATTACAAGGGGAGCCATAACTTTATGGTGTAGAAAACCTGGCAGATACCATCTTAGCCATGTAATCAAAGTTAACCAATAATAGGACAAATTGATATTATGTACCCTCAATATGATGCAATGAAAGAAGAAAAATGTTTCTTTGGTATTCTTGCGAAAAATGTATACTGTGAATCTAATTATGAAATTATGAAAGATAATTACTGAAGAACTGTTACAGATGAAAGGAAATAGAAGAGACCTGGTAGCTAAATGCAGCATGTGAAAATACAGAGGAAATCTGATAATGCTTTTATCTGTAGTCCCAAAGGAGAGGAAGTAGAGAGTGGAACAGAGCAAATACTTGAAGAGAAAATGGCAGAAATTTTTCCAGTGTTAATGAAAGTTATCATATTAAGAAATCCAATCAGTTCTACGTAGGGTGAATAAAAAAAGAAAAGCAGACCGAGATACATCATGGTGAAACTGCGGAACATCAAAGACAAAGAGAAGAGCTAAAAGCATTCAGACAGAAAATTATGTTACCTTCAAAAGAGTGACAATTAGACTGTAAACTGACTTCTCAAAAGCAAAGGAGGCCAGTGGACTGGTACCTTCATTGTATTAAAGCAAAGTAGTTGTCAACCTAAAATTTTTTACCAACGAAATCTTTCAAGAGTGAGGTGAAACAAAGCTATTGTCAATGAAGCAGAATTGAAGGGAATTCTAAAAGATATGTTTTAGAAGAATGATGCCTGAATTGGGGAAGGGGGGAAGTGGTGTGATGTATGAAGGAATAAAGCACAAAGAAAGTAGTAAATGTTTTGTATAAGTCAGTAATATAATCTACTGGAATTTAAAAAAGAGAGTTAAAGTACACAGTAATACTGGCCTAGAAATTGGATCGGTAATAAATGAATTTAAGGTCCTTATTTTGTCTAAGAGAAGAGCAAAGATATATATTATCAAGACATTTGGATGTATGCTATTATTTCTAAGGTAATCACTGAAAGAAGAGAAAGTAGACTTTAACTTACAAGCTAGTAGAGGGGGAAGAAAAGAAATATTTAACCCAAAAGAACTCAAGAAAGGGGTGTTTGTGGAAAACATAGGTATACAAACAAATACAGAATAAGATGGTAGATTTAAAACTAAATGTATAAGTCATTAACTGCAAGTGGACTACTGAAATGCTCATTTAAAAGATACACTGTCAGAACAGAATGTAAGCTGTTTACAAGAGGTAATCTAAAACAAAATGCAGAAGGGCTCAGAATTGATAGGAAAAGATGTAAGAAAGGTAACGTATTACACTAATATTGGAGAAAATTAGACTTTAAAACCAACAAAAGCATTAAGTCATTGTGTACTGATAAAAGGTTCAACTTATCAGGAAGGTAAAGCAAATTAACATTTTTATGTGGCTAAGAACAAAGTATTAAATGTAGAAAATAAAAATTGCCTGAACTACAAGGAGAGATATACATATGCATAGAAATATTGAGATAGGTGAAAGAAGATATAATTGAAATTGTAAAATATTTCAAAGTAAATGATAACTAACATACTAGTTAAAGCTTTGGGACTGTAGCTAATGATATACAGGGAAATTTATAACTTTAAATACAGATGTTAGAGGGGAAAAAAAAGTTGAAAATCAATGAGCTAAGAAGTCATCACACACAAAGTTAGGGAAGAAAATCCCTGCATTATAAACCCAAAGAAAGTAAAAGGTAGCAAATAAAACTAACACAGATTTATGAAATTGAAAATAACAAAGATGATCAAATCAATGAAAATGATCAAAACAGTCAAAAGTTGCCTCTTCAAAAAGATTACTAAAATTGGCTAATTTTTCCTGAAATTATTACAGTCAATACTAGAAATTTAAAAAGGAACATGACTTCAGATTCTGCAGATATTTTAAAAGTTGAGGTATTGTCATCAACTGTATGCCTAATAACTTGAATAGGTTTATGAAATGGACAAATACCTAGAAAAAAAAATTTACTAGAAACTCATCCAATGTTCGGGCGCCTGGGTGGCTCAGTTGGTTAAGCGACTGCCTTCGGCTCAGGTCATGATCCTGGAGTCCCGGGATCGAGTCCCGCATCGGGCTCCCTGCTCAGTAGGGGGTCTGCTTCTCCCTCTGCCCTCTTCCCTCTCGTGCTCTCTGTCTCTCATTCTCTCTCTCTCAAATAAATAAATAAAATCTTTAAAAAAAAAAAAAAAAACTCATCCAATGTTCAACAACAGTGTATCAGGTAAATGGTTTACCATATAGTCATATATTAGAATACTCTGATGAGCTGGGGCTATACTCTATTAAAGTGGATGAATCTCAGAAACACATGTTGAGGAAAAGAAGCAAGTTATGAAAGAATAGAATTAGGCCACTTAAGAATACAAACGCATTAAAAAAATTAGTGGTGGAAAGCCAAACGATATATGATTTAGGCTTATATACCTGTGTGACAAAATAAAAAAGGGAGGGGGGATGATTTATTATGAAGGTCAGGATAATGGCTACCCCTGGACAGCAGAAGATGTGATTGTGGAACATGTAGAATCTTTGTAAAGTACTAATTAGGCTCTAGTTCTTGTGTTTTTATTATTATTTAAGTTTTATAAACGTGTTTTGGTTTTTTTTTGTGTGTATATTTGTGCAAATGGTGGAAAAAGCCCAAACCAAAGGTTATGTTCTTTATTTAATTGAATCATACTACCTCTCTTTCTATAGTCATTTTGGAACTGGTTGAATAAACTACTTAAAACACTCTTTGAAAAATCAAGTGACCGAAGACGACCTTCTGTGCCTGTAATCCAGCCCAGGGATCCATTAGGTTTTAGTTGGTGGATCGTCACTCATGTAGCATCACTTTACCAGTTTGATCGCCATGGAACACCAGACGAAATGGTAAGATTTTATTTTTTTAAATTGCCTTATATTATTAACTAATATGTATTTTTTGTAGACAGAAAGTAAGTGAGCACAGAAACACAACAAAAATTAGATCACAATCCTGCAGAGATAAATTCAGCTTTTGAATCTAGAAGTTTTAGACCTTTCTGTAAACATCTAGACAAATGATAATCTTTATGTTTTTATTGTTTGTTTAAGGAAAAACACCTTGTAGAAGACTTGGGATCTAATCCTGGCTCTGCTACTAAGTAGTTGCTTGACCTTCAGTAAATTACTTCAACCTTTCTGGGTCTCTATTCCCCCATCCAGAAATCTAGGGATTGAGTTGTTCAGAAAATGTCTTTTAGTTCTAACATCTGTAAGACTGCTGACGGGAAAGCTTATATCTCCAGTAGTGAATTAGTAGTTTCTGTGAATAATTTCATAAAATTATTTCCTCAGAATAATACTTCTTTAGGGAAGCTTTTTATAAAGATAATCTGTTAACCATGAGATTTACTTCAAATAGATTTTAATTATTATATTAATTTCTAGTTAGAAACATTTTTTACAGTGTTATTTAAAAACCCCTATGAATAAAACTGGCTGGTAGACATATTTATTTGAAGCCCTATTTGTGTATAATTTCTTCCATGTTTACAAGTCAATAGCATACTATTCTGTCAGCCCATCAGCTCCATAAAATAAATGTCTAGAATCTTGAAGCCAGGGTGTCTGTATTTTCAATATTGGTCTCTTTTTTTTGATCATCAGACCTACCCACGAGTTTCTAAAAAATTCAGATTTCCAGATCTCAGTTCTGGAGATCCTGATTTAGTAATCTGGTTTGGAGTTTGGGAATTCTTATTTTTAAAAAGTTTCTTGGTTCTCATCATCTACCAGGTATAGGGATCATTGCTTATGAAGCCTGTTCCTTGACAGATTTTTCTCTCTTTGAAATACTGGACAGAGTCAGCTCAGAAATCATGCATGGAATCTGAAGATCAGTTAACATTGACAGTAGCGTCATAGAAATGGAAAGGGCCTCAAAAGGTCCTCTAAATAGTCTCCCTAATAATAATAAGGTTTTTCAGGAGATCGCAAGATAAAGTAAACTAATAAAGTCAGAAAGTACTCTGAGAAACTCACCCACAGCTCAGTATTAACGCATTTAAGCATTGTTTTTATTGAGAGGGATCAATTGAATTTATTTTATTGAGAGGGGATCAATAGAATGAACTTCCCAGAGAAAAGGATTGTATGTCTTTTGTTTCTGTACATGAGTTTTTACAATGCTGATACATAGTAAATACTCAATAAATCTTAGCAGATTGTCATTATTATTGTAGTAACCCTTTTATTGAATATTTTTGTGAAGTTAATAGTTTAACATCTTTTAATTACTAGGATACTAGAACAACATTAAAAGAACTCAAATATTAACCTATAATTCTAATGTCTTTACATAAACATTTTATTTCTCTTCCCATTTTAATTCCCCCCAAGTACACATTTCTGATTTTAATCAGTGTAAATAAATATGGTAATTAGTTAAGCACTTCTGAGTTCCCACTGAGTGGCTATCATAATAATAGGTGCCAATGATAGGATATACATGAAACAGATTGTACTGCCTCTTGCTTCAAGGAACATGATTTCAGATTATTAATGCTTGCTGGAATTGCCATTAACACTTGCGCGAGTGAGTGGTATATTTCAGTAGTGGTTGATATTGACCTCCACGTACTCCCAGTGTGGTACATAATCTAGCTACATTAATATATATCATTACTATTACTGTTGTAATGTTGAGTTGTACTGGTACAACCACCCACAGTTGCATTGCTGAAATCACTCTTCTATTTCATACAGAGAACTCCATAGGAAATTAGTGCTTTTATTAGTTCTGAAACAAGATAGTAATTGAATTGTCTGTATTTAAAATAGCTTAACCTATGTCTTTTAATGTCAGCAGTTCCTGTGTGATTATCTTTTGCCAAGATACATATATTTTTAAAAATCTTAATTCTTTTTTTTTTAAGAGTTTATTTATTTATTTGACAGAGAGAGAGACAGCTAGAGAGGGAACACAAGCAGAGGGAGTGGGAGAGGGAGAAGCAGGCTTCCCGCTGAGCAGGGAGCCCGACACAGGGCTCAATCCCAGGACCCTGGGATCATGACCCGAGCCGAAGGCAGACGCTTAACGACTGAGCCACCCAGGTGCCCCAAAAATCTTAATTCTTTACGGGGTGCCTGGGTGGCTCATCAGTCGTTAAGCGTCTGCCTTCGGCTCGGGTCATGATCCCAGGGTCCTGGGATCGAGCCCCGCGTCGGGCTCCTGGCTTAGCTGGGAGCCTGCTTCTCCCTCTCCTACTCCCCCTGCTTGTGTTCCCTCTCTCACTGTGTCTCTCTCTCTGTCAAATAAATAAAATCTTAAAAAAAAAAAAGTCTTAATTCTTTAAATTATGTAGGAGGTTTTAGGAGGAAAAAGCTATGATATTTGAAAAAGAACCTTTCATATGATAAAAATAATAAAGATGTATAATATATATGTATATGTGTATATGTAAAATAGACTTTGCCTGTATTCATGAGTCCTCAAAGAGTTTCAAATGTTTCTGGACTCTATAATAGCTCTTAAAGAAAAATGCAAGCTCTCTAGTTGTTACTAGTTTTCATTAGGGGTGATACCTTCAGCATACTGCATTTGCAAAGTGTTTAATATCTCACAGTCAGTTTTTATCTCAGTGAAGTATTGTGAAGCAGGTGAGAGGGTAATATGTCCATTTTATGGGTAACAAAACTGAGGTACACAGTACTTAAATCAGCCTGTTTTTATCACTTAGATAAACTTGATATTAAGGTCCTCCTAAAGAGTGCCTTTTATGAATAGGCCTTTGGTAGGGTAACGATGTGTGCCGTGGACAGTCCCAATTATGCCTATGATCCCCTTATCGTATCTGGTTAGTTTTCCCTTTTACTCTCAAAAGTGTGTCAATTTGGTTCTTAAAGTCATATAATCATTCTAATCTATGAAACGTAAAGGCATATTGACTCATCCTTTCAGAGAGATTATATAGGATGTTAATTTGGGTCTGTGATATATTTAGATCAGACTTTTGAAAATTATCTGAATTCATTTTTCTCCTTATGATATAGTATCATAGCCAACTGCCATATAGAAAATGGCCATGCAGGGGCATATGGGTGGTTCAGTCCCTTAAGCGTCTGCCTTCGGCTCAGGTCATGATCCCAGGGTCCTGTTATCGAGCCCCACGTCGGGCTCCTTGCTCAGCTGGGAGCCTGCTTCCCCACCCCCACCCCCCCCCGCCGCTGCCCCTGCTTGTGTGCACACTCTCTCTCTCTCTGTCAAATAAATAAATAAATAACCTTTAAAAAAAAGAAAATGGCCATGTGTTAAGCATACTTTATTTCACTAGCAAGTAATCTGGTGTGAGAGGATGATAGGAAGTGATAATGGTTAGGCCTACATTCTTCAGTGGAGAATATCTCTAGTGTTGTAAAAACCATAGAGATGTTTCAGTTTTTAAATGTGAACTGCTTTGCCCTGAAAGTTAGCATGAAATCTTTACATTTTAAATAGGTTTCAGATATGCTTAATTTTTAAATTTTATTTTAAAAGTTTTGTGTGAATTGAACTTTGGCTATATGTATATTTAAATCACGAAACTTGCCAATTGCTTAATATAGGCTTATAAGGAAAATTTGGTATCTCATTTCTCATGCCAGAGGCTTTAGATTTTCATGTATTTCTATTTAATGCTTTTCTTTCAACCTAGATAAGAGTGTGTTATCCTCTCACAATCCCTGTCATCTACTTTAAAAGCAAATATCCTTTAAAGAGAAAAGATATTTTTGGGCATTGCAGGGATCAGTTTAACAGTATTTTCCCTGCTCAGAACATAGTGCAATCAGTCAGGCCAGCTGTTGCTCGTCTTTGAAACATCTGAAATGGTGACTAGATAAAAGGTCTGAAGTGAAAGTTGTATTAGGTTACCTAGTCTGCTGGAAGTGGAGTATAAGGGATCTACTTTATATTTGTGATGGAGACACCACTATCCTGAGGCTTAAGTGGGTGTCTTAGCTTTGATGGTGGGATAAGAAATATAAAACATAGCCCAAAATTGATGACTTCCTATTTCCTTTCTATCAGAGGAAATATGTATAACTTAGTATGTAGAAAAAAAATGTAGATGCTCGAGGTTCAATTTTGCTGTGGGAAAAAAAATATCCTTTGATACATAGTCTCTTACTCAGACTTGATTTGGGCATGATTTAGTTGCCATTCTTTAATCTGAATGATGGTTTATTTTTGTTTTAGATTATAGCCACAGTATTGATCCACAGAGTTGAAATTCCTTAGACAAAAATTGTTACTTCTCTATGATTCATGTGATTCAAAATGCCTAGATAGAACAGAAATTAAAATATACGCATTAACACTATCAAATTATAAGGCTAAATACACCAATCCTGTCATATTCCTGCTTATTTGGGACTAGTGTTGATGTTTTCTTAGTAAAGAGCAATATAAAAGTGAATTACTCAAAGCTGAGGGAAGGCTTGTTAGAAAATGGAAGGAATACTGGCTTTGGAGCAAAATCCTTGCTCTGACTTGTATATACATGACCTCTCTGAGACTTAATTGTGTTATCTGTGAAATGGAAAAATTTTCTTTTGAGGAAGTAATAATGTAAAGACATTAACACAGTGTACATATAGTATTATGGGACAAAATCATCTTTTTTTTTTAAGATTTATTTATTTAGAGAGAGAGCACGTGAGAATGCCTGGGCCCTGGGCTTGTGCGAGTGCGGGGAGGGGCAGAGGAAGAGAATCTTAAGCCGACTTCCGCCAAGCGCAGAGTCCAGTGCAGGGCTGGATCCCACAACCTTGATATGACCTGAGCCAAAATCAAGAGTTGGATACTCGAGTGACTGAACCACCCAGATGTCCCTAAAATGGTCTCCTTTTGGAAGAGTTTTAGGGCTAATTACCAAGTTTTAGGGCACAATCTCAAGACTGCTCTCATTTCTGACACCAACTGCAAGCCCAAGAATTCCCAAAACCATATAATTTACTTAGACTTACAGAATTCACTGAAAACTCTTATACTCAGGGTTATGGTTTATTACAGGGAAAGGATGAAAATTAAGATTAGCTAAGGAAAAGTATATAGGGCAGAGTCCAGGAGAAGTACCAGATGTGGAGCTCCTTTTGTTTTTTCCCCATGTAGTCAAGATCCGTTAGTCTTCTGGCATCAGTGTGTGACAGTATGTGGGGAGTATTTCCAACCAGGAAAGCTTGCCTTAACTGCAGTGTTCAGTTTTTATTGGAGCTCCTTTGCATAGGCATGATGGATTGATTGCCTGCATGGTTGATCTCAGTCTTCAAATCAACTGTCCCCGTCTCCATAGCCCTTAGTGTAAGTCACATTGTTGGGTTTTGGGCATGGCCAGCCTCCACCTTCAACTATACTATTAGACTATGCAGTAGAACTCTAGGCCCCCAGGCAAACAAAGATACTCCTTATCAGGTAGAACATTCCAAGGGCCTAGAGATTACTTACCTGAATCCTTGGCTTCAGTAAAGGCCAGACTCTCTTTGGGCAAAGCCAAATGCTTTACTACACATTCTCTCATAAATGTTTTGCTTTCACTTTACTTACATAAATGTATTTTAAAAAGTCAAAAATTCTGCTAAAAATAACCAAGTCGTTGCGTGAGTTATCTATTACTGTGTAACAAAACTTGGCAGCTTAAAACAATAAACAGTGATTATCTCACACAGTTCCTGAGTGTCAGGTATACAGCAGGAGCTTAGCTGGATGGTTCTGGGCCAGGATCCTTCATGAGGTTGTGGTTAGCCATTAGCCAGTGCTTCAGGCTCTGAAGACTTGACTGGAGCTGGAGGATTCACTGCCAGTCTTTCTCATGTTGTGAGGAGACTTTGGTTACTACTGATCACATAGGCCTCTGCAGGCCTGTTCACACTATGGTTTTTCCCTGACGGAGTCAACAAGAGAGAGATTTTCATTAAGATGGAAGCTTCAGTGTCTTCTAACCTAATCTTGGAAGTGACATACTATCACTCCTATTAGTGTTGGTATTCTGTTGGTGACAGACCAACTCTGGTACAGTGTGGGGTGGGGAGGGGTGGGGGTGATGAAGAGTTAAATAAATGTGTGAATACTGGAAGACAGGGGTCATTTGGGGCCATTTTTAGAGAGTGGCTACCAGTCACTGAGTACCTTTATTAAGGAAATGTTTATTTAGTGATTTTATGTAGTTAGCATCTTACATGAACATTATCCAGCCATTTAAAATCAAGAATATTGAACATGCTTTAATCCTTTATTGGTCATTTGGGTTCATCCTTCTGAACAACAATAGGGATGGTAGGATATGCAAAGGCTCTTTGCTTCTATTCTTTAAGGCCTCTGGCTTTGCCTTTTGAGGTCTTACCTTTTGTACCTTTTTCACTCTGTGTCAGAAACTAGTTGTTCCTTGCTTCCTCTCGGAGGCATTTTCTTTGCTTCTGGTTTTGACCAATATGCACATATATCCAAAGCTTTAAGAAACTGAGTATCAAGTGAACTGTGTATCCTATGAGAAAGTCCTCCAGGCTTTCCTGTGGGAAGGTGAAGTCGTTTTTAGTGCCTAGCTTTTGTGAAGTATTTTGGCTTTTTGAAAGTTGTTTTCAGCTTTCTTCCTTATTGTGAGGAGTTTTCCAAATAGTTGGGGTTGCCAGATAAGTGACCATTGATTAAATGAGGTAACACTGTGTATATATTTTTTTAATTTCCTGTATAAAATTTTTAGTTACTTGTTTACTAGAGTAGACTCTCTTAACATTATTATGCATAAAATGAAAAAAATCTCTGGTAAGTACCGAATAAGGAAAAACACTCAAGGCATAAAAACTCCACAAACTACATGAAGTTTTTTTGTGGTTTTTCCTGTTAGATTATATATGACAGCAAAAATTAAATATTTGTTAAAACATTTATAATTTTATAGAAATCCCATTGTTTAATAAAACAACTCCTGATAAGGTTTATATTGGATTGGAATAGTTATAATATAAGCTTTTTTTCTACCAAGTCTGTCACATAACTCTTTGTCCAAGTAATTTTAGACATTCAAGAAATTGTAATGATGTCTGATGATAGAGAAGATGTTTGTACTTCCTAGCTTGCTGTACTATAATTTGAATGCATAATTAAGAGCAATAATTTTGGTGCAATATTCTCCCTTTCTAGAGACAAATGGAATCAAATTGGAATTTTGTAGAAGAACTGCTTAAAAAGTCCATCAATGTTCAGGTATGCTTTTAAAGTGACACAATTTGTGGGCTTTACTAAATTTTTAACGTTCCAGATTTTATAAGAACCAAGCAAACTCTTAAAATGATTTAAATAACAAACTTCGTTTACTTATTAAAAACCTAAGGTAGAATCCTCATTCTTTGTTAATGAAGAGTCAGCATGAGATCATTGCTATGAGTGACTATCCTTTGAAGATTTTTATTTGAAACACTGAGTTGCCAGTTGAAGGACAAATAAAATTATCCTAGTTGGTGACTTTGACAAAATGTATTCAGAGTAAGTAGTAGATGTTTCAAAACTATAAGCTATTCCTTGACTGTATGGTATCAAGTCTAGGAGACATGATGAGGGAGATAGTAGCATTGGAAATTCAGCTATATCCTCATCACAGCAGGAAGGTGACTTGCCTTGCTGAGCAATTTGTCTTACAGGCTCGAATCATACTCTAACTGATAAGGTCCTAGTTTCTGAGCCCTCATTTCATACGTTATCATTTTTCTTTCTGCAGAGCTGTTAATGTAGTGCTTCATGGCCCAGAGGTCAGATCTGACCTCCTTTTAAAATAGTTTTAAATGTGCTCTTCATCACATCTTTAAACATACTGTATTGTAGTCCTGTAAAGTTCTGTAATAGAAGTTATTTATGTAAGAATTTAAGGGGAAATTTTAGTAAAGAATATTATTAAATTTGGGAAGTAGATTACTTTTCTGTTAGGAAATAAAGATTGTTAAAAACTTGTAGAGGAATAAACAAGAAATATGATAGTACAAGATTGATACATATATATCACATGTACATACGTACATACGTACCCATTTGTACATACAAACACACACATACTCATTTATTTTGTAGCAATATCTTTAAAACTCATTTAAATAGACTGAAATTGTCTTTTCCCTGTTATCTATATTCACTTAATTTCCTTAGGTGAAGCATATAATAAGTAAGTACATTTAGTTTATAATATGAATCTTCTAATTCAGTAAAGATTCTAGGATAGAATTCCAAAGATTTGTGCACATATAAGTTGTATGAAAAACAAAAGATTATTTCAACCATTGTAAAATTTTTTATTTTTGTTTTTTTCTATGTCATTTTAATTGGCTTTCTCCTTCATCATTCTTTTTGAGAACATATTGATTTAGCAATTCAGGAAGTCTCTTACATATATTTTTTTTCTTTAAGAATGTAGGGAATCACTAAAAAGTGTTTATTGTTCTTTGAATTAGCTATTAATCCAATCTCAATGCCTTAACATAACATAGCTTAAAAACCTCTTAGTTATACTTCCTTTAGGCTTTAACAGTGTATGAATTTATGGTTTTGTTCAGGTAGGTTTTAAATTACAGAATATTTCTTAGGAGGCTCTAAAGGTTCATATGGGTAAGTACCTATATACTCATAATGGTCTGGGACAAACAGGAGAAAGAATTCATCATCATATCTCTTCCATAGAAAAGTTTGCTCTTTGACCAAGAGATTGAAAACTCTCCTTCAACCCTTTTAGTTGCTTGAAAATTAATTCTTTTTTTCTTTGGATTTATGACTCACTCTAATTTTGATGTTAAAAGAAGTTAACTCATTTACTTGAGAAAAAAAAAACTTTGGAATGTCTTACTCATAATGTGATAAAAGTTATTCTGATACTGCATAATATATATGTACAATATAACTAGTATTTTAATGGTGTTAGCTAAACCTGTTTTGAGGATAAATAAGTAATTCTTGGAAGTAGGTAGTATGACCATCAGAATTTTCCTGGCTTGTGGTTTCCCAGAATGTGGGACTTTCAGTGCTACAACCAGAAAAGTCCTGAGCAAACTGAGAAGCCAGTCATCTTAGAAGTAGAGAGAGTATAGCTAATACAAGAAACTTTCTCTTGGAATTTAGACGTAGTGTAAAGTCAAAATCATTTTTCCTGTGAGAGAAGTCATTATAATATTTAGAAAGAAGTAGTCCATTTTTTCTAGTGATCTTTCAATTTTGTCATGCCTTGATTGTATCAAATTAGATTTTATAAGTAGTATAGTACTACTTGCTGGAGTTCTTGAAATCAATTTTGTGGGTGCAGTAGGTGGTCATAAAGAATAAGTAATATGTTTGAATAGAGCCATCAGTTTGATTATATCTGTTTTCCCCCATTGAGGTAAATTAAAATCTGACCATGCTCATGTGCTTTGACTTTATCTCCAACAGTGAAAGAATCCATTTGCAGTATTTAAAAAACATACATTCCACATATAGAGCAGTCGTCAAATATAATTGGTAGGCATGCCACTGTAATTTTAATTAAGCAAATAATGTTCCCAATCTTTTTCTAGCCAGAAAGGATTTTCTAGAAACAGACATTGTACTTTGTTAGTAAAAAGAATATATATTGTTTAATTTTGCTTCTCTAGGTATGATTGAATAGTTCTTAACTTAAAAACAGTTTTTTAGAGGCAGTACTATTTAATATTTGTGTATGCTGACAGTATTGTTCTACCTTTAAAACAGCATTATTGTTTTCATATGAAAAGGGAGATATTTCCTTTTATACTACCTGCTTTTTAAAGCCTCATTTTCTGACATCACAGAAACAATTTCCTACTAAAGGCTATGGGTGGGTATAAAAAGAAATCCTAAACAAGTGTGATATTCTTTAAAAATTATTTTCATTTGCCAAGGAGTCTGAGGAGTCCAAGGCTAAAAACAACTTAGAATGTGATTAGATTTGAACGATGTGGCACTGTAACCTTTTTTTTTTTTAAGACTTTATTTATTTAGGGTGAAGAGAGAGAGCGGAGGGGGGGGGGCAGAGGAGAGGGAGAGAATCTCAAGCAGACTCCCTGCTGAGCATGGAATCCAGTGCAGGACCATCTCACAACCCTGAGATCATGACCTGAGTTGAAACCAAGTCAGATGTTCAACTGACTGAGCCACCCAGGCACACCTGGGACAGTAATCTTCTAATTATTAATTCAGAATCATTGTTTCTTGGACAGACGGATCTTCACTGGGATATTGAAGTTCAATTTACTTTTTTTTTTTTAAGATTTTATTTATTTGACAGAGAGAGACACAGCAAGAGAGGGAACACAAGCAGGGGGAGTGGGAGAGGGAGAAGCAGGCTTCCCACCGAGCAGGGAGCCTGATGCGGGGCTTGATCCCAGGACCCTGGGATCGTGACCTGAGCCGAAGGCAGACGCTTAACGACTGAGCACCCAGGTGCCCCGAAGTTCAATTTACTTTATCCAGTCCTAAAAATAAGTCCAATCAGACAGACTGACAGTCATTATTTAGCTTGCAAATAAATTTTATTCTTCTGATGATTTCTTCTAGATAGGTTTGTTATGCATAAAGAAATGAACCCCCAATTATTAAATTGCTATTTTTATAAAATAAGCTAAAAGTATTTTTTTTTGATCCCAGTATAGTTAAAATAGCGTTATATTCGTTTTAGGTATACAATATAGTGATTCAACAATTCCATATATTACTCAGTACTCATCACAATAAGTGTACTCTTGATCCCCTACACCTATTCCACCATTCCCCCGCCCACCTCCCCTCTGGTAACCATGTTTGTTCTCTATAATTAAAAGTCCGTTTTTTTGGTTTTCTCTTTTTCCCCCTTGTTTGTTTTGTTTCTTAAATTTCATATATAAGTGAAATGATACGGTATTTGCCTCTCTCTGACGGGCTTATTTTGCTTAGCATTATACTCTCCAGCTCCATCCATGTTTTTGCAAATGGCAAGATTTCATTCTTTTTTTTTTTTTATGGCTGAGTAATATTCCATTGTGTGTGTGTGTGTATATACACATATATACACACACACACATATATATATGCATATATATATATATATATATATATATATACACACACACACACCATTCTTTATCCATTCATCTATCGATGGACACTTGGGCTGCTTCCATAATTTAGCTATTGTAAGTAATGCTGCTATAAACATAGGGCTGCATATATCCTTTCAAATTAGTATTTTTGTATTCTTTGGGTAAATACCCAGTAGTATGATTACTAGATCAAATGGTAATTCTTTTTTTAACTTTTTGAGGAAGCTCCATACTGTTTTGCAGAGTGGCTGCACCAGTTTACATTCCCATCAACAGTGGAAAGAGGGTTTCTTTTTCTCCACATTCTCGTCAGCGCTTGTTTCTTTAGTGTTTTTGATTTTAGCCCTTCTGACAGGTGTGAGGGGATATCTCAATATGGTTTTGATTTGCATTGCCTGGATGATTAGTGATGTTGAGCATCCTTTCATGTGTGTGTTAGCCATAAAAGAGTAAATGTTTCCATTTTTAGTTCAATAAAAGAATTTCATGCATGGAATATACTTGAATTTAATATGCCTAAATTTGATCTTTCAAAATAAAGATAGGAAGGCATTCTTTAACAAGTGGGGCACCTGGGTGGCTCAGTCGGTTATGCGTCTGCCTTCGGCTCAGGTCATGATCAGAGGGTCCTAGGACGGAGCTCCACGTTGAGCTCCCCACTTAACAGGGAGTCTGCTTCTCCCTCTGTCCCTCCCCCTACTTGTGCTCTCTCTTTCTCCTCTCTCTCAAATAAATAAAATCTTTAAAAAAATTTAAAATTAAAAAGGACTAAAGCAGAGATCAGGAGCAGGCACTATGGAATATTCTGGGGTAGCTTTCTCATTAAATAGTCTATGCACACTCACACAGCTGAGATGAGACACAGAGAGCCCATAGGGTCTTGTGAAAAATGCAAAAGCTGAGGAGCATAGCCTCTGGGATTGAGGCAGGCAGGTTTAAGGCTGTGTAGAAAAGAGGGGCCCATAGGCCTTCTGGTTTATTAAAAAATCTTTAATCAGAGGGCACGGATTTAGATGTAGTCATTCAAACCTCTCGGTTTAGGTAGAGTTTGACCTTAACACTCACAAAATTGAAATATATCAGCTTAGGGTACGATACTGAGAACCTGTTACATTCATTATATGATCATCAAAAGAGTCAACATTGGGCCTAAAAAAATACATCTCTCTCGTGGACAACAAAGTGATAGCTATCCCTATGCAAGCACTGTACTTAGCACTTAATGTACATTCTTTCACTTAATGTTTATGACAATCTTGTGAAGTTCCATTTTATACATTAAGAAACGAGGGCCTTGGCCAGGTTAAGGAATTTGTCCAGGTTCATATAGATAACTGAGAAGTGGCAAAGCTGGGATTTGATTCTTCATATGTGCTTTATTCATAGTGTGCTCTCTCAATGCATTTGACTTTGTAGAAATTTTTTTTTTTTTTTTTTCCAGAGGGGCAGGATGGAGAGGGGAAGAGGGAGAGAGAGAATCTTAAGCTCCATGCTGGGCATGGAGCCAGATGCAGGGCTTGATCCCAGAACCCTGAGATCATGACATGAGCCAAAATCAAGAGTTGGCACTTGACTGAGCCATCCAGGTGCCACTGTAGGATTCTTAATAAAAACTATTTTTTTCATTATTTCTATTTTAAGTCTTCTTTGATGCTATGTGTTTAATTAATAATCCATTTTGGTTTCTAGACCTGTTTTGGTGATACTTGTGGAAAGCATCTCAATTTTTCCATATTTTTGTTTATTTGTTTTTTGTGTTCTGTTTTGTTTTTTTTTCTCTCCAGTAAGTGTGTGTTGGGAAAATGTACGGTAGGAAAATATCCTCAAGCATTCTCCAGTACTCTTCCTCACTGTATTTCAGCTCTTTTTTTCTCATTATAAATTTGAGCTAAGATGTCTGCTCCTCTACTCCTGACTATTTTGCATTCCTATCTCTGAGTATCTGGACTTGAAGATGGCCAAATTCTTTCTCTCCTTATTCAACTGATGTGCGCAGACACACATTTTTAGAAATTTTTAAGAAAAAATTAAGGGAAAATGGTTCAAAACAAAGCAATCGTTGAATATACAGAACATGAAAATGTATTTTATAATAAATACTATCTGTAATTAATTAAGGGCTAAACAGACTTACTTTTTAAGTCACACCTATCCTGCCAGAACTGTGGAGAAAATGGTATTTTCTAAGCCATTGCTTTTCATTGTAATCTGTAGCCACTATCAGGAAAAGGAAGGAAAATTTATCTCCTGCCCTTTAAAAAAATAAAAAATCCCCCAGGATATGATATTTAATTTCTTCCTGATTGGGCACAGTGTAAAGAACATGGACTCTGGCCTCACAAACTTTGCTTCAAATCTTGGTGGTCACTAAAAGCAATCTTGATCAAATCTGGTGTGCATTAAATGTTTATTTCCTTTCTGTTTTTGGAAAGGGGCATAGAATGGTATGTATAATAGGCTTTGGAATCATAAATCCTAGCTCCTTCCCAAGTGGATGTGCATAAGCTATTTGTAACTTCTGAACCCCAACCTTCTTTTCTGTGAAATGAAGGTAATGAAACTGAGATGGTATGAGACCTACATGAACTAACATATGTAAAATGTCACATGATGCCTGACAATTGTTTTTCCCAAACCTCGTATATTTTATAATTTAAATATCTTTTTGTGGGTTTTACATTGCATGTGAAATGAGTTTCAGATACCCAGTAAAACAAAACAAACTCTTCAAAATGAACCCACTTTAAAAATATAACCTACTTTTTAATCTTAAAGTATAATAAAATTAGCATGCTTTAATTTATGAGTAGTGTGCCACAGGAATGAGCCTGGGTTTTGTTTAATATTTTCATAATAAAATCAAAGAATGTTAGCGATGGACAGAAACTTCTCTTCTTTGGTTAAATGAGTTTACTTGTCTATTAGAGAAGCTAAGTATCTTTCCCTAAGCCATACAGCTACTTGGTAAAAAAGAGGCACCCGAACCTAGATCTCAGTTTAATTCATGAAATATTTGTGGAGTTTCTTTGGCAAACCGGGCAGTGTGCTAGACCCTGGAGAATTATCCTAATTCTCAGCTTATAGACACTTGAAAGCCAATAAACACTAAATTTAACAAGGTAAGTGCTGTGATATAGGTGTGCGTAGGATGCCAAGGAGCGTAAAAGAAGGTCATTGTCAGTGTGGAATTTAATAAGTTTCCTTGAGGACTTGAAGCCTGAATATATTCTAAAGGATTAATAATTAAAAGAGTTGTGAGAGGGGAATAATTAGATGAGTTAATGCCTTATCAAAAAAAAAAAAATCTCATGTTTGGTTCACTCTCTTTCAAAGAATTACTTTTATTAGTGACCCCAACGTTATTGTGTGTATCACCCTGTCCTCTAAGTTTCTTAATATCCTCACATCTAATCAGATTTTCTCTGACTTATCTCACCCACTTTCCATAGTTATGCTTTACATTTTTTCATTTTTCTATTCATTTTCATTCTGCCTGTCACTATTGATTTTTTTCCATTTTCTGTTCTTCCATGTCCAAACTTTCCTCCTTAAACAATTTAGATTATACACCTCCTTAATATAGTCATTCCATCACAAACACCTTTAATTCCATAGTCCTCAGCTGTTTTAACTTGGCAAAACCTAGTCCTTTCCTACACCCCTGCCAACCTCCCTCCCCAGCTGAATATTGCTAAAGTCAAATGATCTTTCTTATGGACTACTCTGACTCTAAATTCTTGATCATAGATCTCAAATGGCAGTCAGCTCTAGAGTCTTTGCTTTTCGACTCTCCAAAATTACTTATTTGAGAATTTCTTTTTAACACACAATTCAATGCATGCTTTGCCCCAATTAACTTAGCCAAGAATCTTACCTTTTAAATCATTGAGTAAATAGAACCAGTCATTTGAGAACACCTTTTGTACCTTCAAATCTCCCAACATGTCCGCTTTGTACTCTACCTCTCAATTTGTTCTTCTGTCTTACTGAAAGTGTTACTATTTCTATCAAAAGCTAATTCCTTTCCCTGTGTACTGGATCTTGTCTCTTCTTAACTATTCAAGGACTTTATATATCTTAACTTAAATATCTCTATTTCCTCACCTCCTATATTATATCCTCAGCTTGCCATAGTTAAGCTTCTGTCTGTGCCATCTCTGAAACTACTCTGTCAAGGCCATCAGTAACTTCTGTGTTGTCAAATCCAAAAATTCTTTCTTCTTCTCATTTTAACCTCTCAGCATTCAACTCTGTTGACTACTTCCCTTTTCCAAAATATTTCTTTTGGTTTCCATGATATCTGGTTCCCTTCCTACTTCATTGGCTGATAATTCCTCTCCTTTCGATACCTAAATGTTGGAATAGCAAAAGGCTCACAGTTCTGGATCCTTTACTCATTTCCATGTATACTCTTTCCTTGGTTGATCTTATCTAGCCTCTTAGCTCTAAAAACCATCAGTATGAAAGTAACATCTGAATAACTATTAACAGCTCTGGTTTTTCCCTTGAGCCCTAGGCCTATATATCACATTATCTACATAATATCTCCACTTGGTTGCCCTTGTGCACTCTCCCATCTGTTCCTCCCCTAGCCTTTGCCATCTCAAGAAATGGTACCATCAACTCATTTTCTTAAGCCAAAACCTGGGAGTTCTCCGTAATTGTTAATTGCTCTCTTACTTTCATACGTTCATATAACTCATCAAAAAAATCCCATTGCCTCTGTTTCTAAATATATCTTTAAAGTTGTGTGCTTATCTTAGTCTTACAGTTTCACATAACTGTCTTCTAAACTTTGAGGTGGCAGTAGGAGACAGAAGTAGAAGTAAAAAAAGTAGACACTTCAATTTTCTGTGATGGAATAACCATGCATGTTTGTTAAAAAGTGACACACCACTCAACCCCAGTCATTGAACAGTTATTTAAAGCTTACTATATAACCACACACCTTCAGATCTCCCAGTGTGTCTGCTTTGTATTTGAACTCACAGTCTGTTTTTCTGTTCTATTGCAAGTCTCACTATTTACTTTCTAACCAGTCTTCCTGCTTCTATTCTTAATGAATTCATTCTCCATGCATGATCAAGAGCAGTATTTTTGAAACAATCACGTTACTCCTGTGCTTACAGTCTTCTAGTGGTTTCCCAGCATATGTAAAATAAAACCCATACTTCCTGTCAAGACTACCAAAGCCCAAAGGAAACATGGTCCATGGATATCTCTGACTTAATCCTGTAATACCAAGCTTACTGCTAATTTCCATGTGTTTTCTCTGCCATGAGTGCTTTTGTTCAGGCCTTTAATGGCTGGCTCTTTTTCATTCTATCAGCCAACCCTCAAAAAGGTCTTTTCATTCATAGCTTCTGATATACTAATAATCCACATCCTCTACCACTAACTGCCAGATTACCCTGCTTTGTTTTGCTTTGCACAGCAGTCACAACTGTTTACATTTATCTTGTTTGTTTCAGTGTCCTCTTTTCCCATTCTCCTCCAAAGTGTAACTTCTATTAGTGCTTGTACCATGTCTGACTTATCCTTTGCTCTATGCCTAATACCTTAGAATAGTGCCTGGTTTATATAGTAAGCTTTATTTTTTTTAAAATTTTTTATTGTTATGTTAATCACCATACATTACATCATTAGTTTTAGATGTAGTGTTCCATGATTCATTGTTTGCATATAACACCCAGTGCTCCATGCAGTACGTGCCCTCTTTAATACCCTCACCGGGCTAACCCATCCTCCCACCCCCCTCCCCTCTGGAACCCTCAGTTTGTTTTTCAGAGTCCATCATCTCTCATGGTTTGTCTCCCCTTCTGATTTCCCCCCCTTCATTCTTCCCCTCCTGCTATCTTCTTTTTTTTTTTTAACATATATTGCATTGTTTGTTTCAGAGGTACAGATCTGTGATTCAACAGTCTTGCACAATTCACAGTGCTCACCATAGCACATATAGTAAGCTTTAAATAAGTAATTGTTGAGTGATTCAGTGGTGGGACTTTTATTTTTTTTAAGATTTTATTTATTTATTTGTCAGAGAGAGAGAGACAGCGAGAGAGGGAACACAAGCAGGGGGAGCGGGAGAGGGAGAAACAGGCTTCCCGCTGAGTAGGGAGCCCGATGCTGGGCTCGATCCCAGGACCCCGGGACCATGACCTGAGCCGAAGACAGACGCCTAACGACTGAGCCACCCAGGTGCCCTTCGGTGGTGCGACTTTTAAACAAACATGCATGATTATTTCATCATAGAAGTTTGATTACTGACTGCATTTTTTTCACTTCTTACTCCTGTTGCCATTTCCTAAGAGGTTAAAATGCATGTACTCTGCTAATCTGAGTCTCTCCTATTCCTACAAAGAATTTGACCTAGTGCTTAAGGATGACCAAGTCCTCTGGATTTGTGTACATTTAATTATTAGTTCATTTTTGCTACTTCATTCTAGTTTGGGTTTCTTTTACATTCTCTGGGTTTCCTACACCATTCAGTTATGAAACAATTATGTAATTTTTTTAAGTGGTTTTTTTTTTTTTTTTAAGTAATCTCTACACCTGACACAGGGCTCAAACTTATGACCCCGAGATAAAGAGTTGCATGCTTTTCTGACTAGACCAGCCAGGCACCCCAAACCTATTGTAACCTTTAAGTAATTGTGTTAGAAGTCATGTTGAGTTATGTAATTCCTATTATCTGAGTATGTGAGTAGTCTCTAAAGCAAATTTTTAGAAGTATACCTCATGCTGATTTAGAACTTCTGGTCTGAAGATGAGAGTGGGTATGATTTGGTGATACATATTCATATTCTTTTAGAAGCAGGTTATCCAGTGCAATATCAAGTAATAATACTCATGTTTCCAGAGCCCATTTACTTTCCCACAATTTCAGTTTATTTTTTAGGATGGTATACTAGAAGAACAATTACGAATGCATCTTCACTGTTGTTTGACACTTTGTGATTTCTGGGAGCCAAACATTGCAATCGTCACCATTCTATGGGAATATTATAGTAAGAACCTGGTAAGTAAATAGAATATGAATTTGTTCCAGGAATTTGAAGAATTTGTACATATGTGAGGAATGTTTTTATGGTTTAATTAAGAATAGTTATCTATAGAGCGTTGACATAAGGGAATGAGCATTTGCGTCCCTTTTCTCTTAAGAGGGAGACTAAGCAAAGTAGCCAAAATTGTACCAGAAAGATATTTTTTTAATCCTCATTTATTCATATTTTCTAACAATTACTGATTGCTTGCAACACACTGAACAGTTAATACTATCCCGAATGAGACATAGTCTTGGCATTTGAGTTGCTTATAGGCTAGTGGGCAGATACACATACATTGTGGGGGAAAAAGTTACGGTACTGTGGAATGCCAAAGGACAGAGTATCTGACCCAGTGTATAGACTTGTGGAAGACTTTAAGACGTTGTAATTTTTTAACCGAGGAATGCATGGAGTTTACAAGTACAGAAGAAAAGAGCATTCAGGCAAAAGGAATATTATGAATAAATGTATGAACACATAAAAACATGATCTTTTCCTACCGTGTTAAATAAATAGTTCTGAATGATAGGTTTGAGATAACTGTGGAGAGAGACAGCAGATAGGGAAAGTAGGTAGACAAGGTAGTCAGTGGCTAGATTATGTGCATGTTGAGTTATGATTTATTCTGGAGGCATAGGATACCAAGGACGTGACATTTTAGATATGTGTGTGAGAAGGTTTTTTTTCTGAAAATGGTATAGATGAATCGGGTGCCAATTAGTAGTCCAATGTAAAAATACATGCTAATAATGTGGTGAGTAAAATAGGGTTTAGAAAAGAGAGGAGAAATTAGGAAAATAAAAATTTTAAAGGTAGATTTATAGGATTTAGTTACCTTTTATGTGTGGGGAGAAGAGAAGATTTGGAATGTTTGGGTTTCTGGGAAATAGTGAACCCCTCAGTCAAAATAGAAAATGGAAATAGGAGATTTACAAGTAAATTACTAGTTTATACATAATGGAGCTTATGAAAAATGAGAAAAATACTTTTCTTTGAAGCATAATTTCAGGCTGATTGGAGAAATGACCCATTCTAGTTCTGAGGTAAGATGTATAATATGAGTCTCTAGTGTCTTGTTGTATTTGAAAGCAGGGAATATCAAAGTAAGATGGAGTCCTGTCAAAATGACACAGGAGCCAAATTGAAGGAGCTCCTGTTGCCCTGATGCTGGGTAGATTTTGAGCATAAGAAAGAATAATGACTGCTGTGGATGAAAACTTATCAAATACATTTAAATCCTTGAGTGTATGATGCCTTTAGAAAAGTTACTATTCTGGAAAAAAAAAAAAAACCCTCATTATTCTGGAAAAAAAAACATCATTCTGAAAACTGTAAATAAGGGAAAATATAAACTATATTTTAGAGTAACCAAATTTCTAAGGAGCTAATTGAGAAGTAATGATAGAATTAGAAAATTATTATTTGTACACCTGATGAAGTAAGGTATCTGGGCAGTGATCATCAGTGGCTGCTAAAACTGTTTAGTAAAAGTCTGGTGGGGATCACTCAGATGAATAGATCAGGTTGACAACACACCCAATCTTAACATTACAAAAGGAATGACACAACTTATGTCTCTCTTTCCTAAATTACAATAGGAAGTGCCCAGTACCATCAATGGAAGATTCTTATCAGAAAACTCCACTTGCATGAATCTGATCAGTCCTCTAGATACAGCTACCAATTTACAGAAAAAAGAGGGGATAAAAAAATACATTATATGACACTAGGGAGATATAAGCAGCTAAATCCAGATTGGAGAAAATTCTACACAATAAATGACCTGATATAAAAATAAATGGTATGACATAAACGCTGGGAAACTTCAAGAATAGAAGAGATTAAAGAATTCTTATTTACTCAGACTTAATACTTCCTTCCTTGATTTATTTATTTATTTATTTATTTATTTATTTATTTGCTTTTAGAATAGTTCTTTCAGCATCTCTTGGCTTCCTTTGAAAGGCCTTACATATATCATTAAGTCACCCTTGTCAATGCTAGAAATGGTGAAGACCTGCTGTTGTGATAAACAAGATAATGACCTTTATAAATCCAGCAGTAGTTACACCATTTTCCTTTGCATTTTGGCAAAAGTTATTAAGAAAGCAATGAAGAACAATGGCCCTCATCCTTGGAAACAAATCAAAGGAAGGTATGTGCCATATCTTTCTTTGTCATGAATGTTCACTGTAGAGAAGCATTACTTACTGTTTGTATTTTTTTAGTTAACTTGTGCTTGGAAGTCTTTGTGGTTTATACATTTAAAATGTATCCCTTAGTGTATACAGGACAACAAAACATGTAGCCTTTTGATCCTGCCAGTTTGTAACAGGAACAAATTTAATATCTATAACTTGTAGAGGATTTTAGTTTATCTCATCTGTCCTGAAGATTGAAATTCCATATATTAAAGTCAGGGCTGTTAGAGAATGTTTTTCTTGCCAAAATTAATTGTAATGTTATTATATAAATTCAATGCATAAAGTGTATTCAAAGTTATAGAAATAGAAAACATCTCCAAATCATACATTGGCAGGTAATGGAGTCAACCTATAAAACTTGGTGTTCTTTGAGTCTAGCAGTCCCATAGTCCCTGCTCCCTTGAATGAAAACTAACCAGAGGATAACAGGATGAAATAACTTGATTGTTCTCATCTGGGGAGTATGCCCAGTTTTCATTTCTGGCGTAGTAAAATAAACTTTTGGTCATATTCATCTGTTCTTTTTTTTTTTTTTTTTTTTCCAGAGTTTTTCTTGTTATGTGGGTATGAGTTTTGTCTTCCCTTGTTCTTCTTCATTAGCCCTTTTCTAGCCCTCTTTCTACCACTTGCTTATGTGATGGGAGCTCTTGCATCAGAGTAAGAATACCTTCATATTCTAGGTAGGGACTTCTCAGGAACCACTAAATGAAGTTCCTATTTGATTCCCATATACTGCTTGCAAGGTTATAGTGATAACAGTAGGACTGTTTTTAGAGTATACTTTTTTTTAATGGTAGCTTCTTTGTTAAACCTCCAAAAATTATGCAGCTCAAACAGTTTTTCCTTTGGTCCCGTTTGCCAGTTTGTTTTTGAATCTTAAATCATTTTGTGGAAGACCTGATACTCAGAACTTTATCTAAAACAAATCACTGGAATGTATTCAGTAACAATTCTATTTATTCCAATTCTGATTCCTTAATTGGTGAGAGAAAAGTACATCAACTGTTAAATTATATTAACACAAGAGACTTTTAAATGGTTAGTCTTGGACATTTAAACACTAACCGTTTTTCTTTATGAGTAGGTAAAAATAATTTTTTCCAGCATTTTGAATTGTCTTAGGTATAATTATAGCAAGAGCAGATCTTTGTGAGGGGTAGAGGAAGAAAGAGTTTAAGGAAAATTGTATAAAATTGTCCTGTTAAGATTTCTTTAAAGCACATCAAATTGTACTGAAGGGAGTATATATTCTTTATTTGTCAATAAAAATTAAGAAAGGTGATTAAGAGTTCTAAAATAATAGGATAAGCCACGTAATGTATGAAAAGAACATTTCTGCTGTCCTTTGGGGAAGACCACTCAATCCTTTTATTTAATCATAGGTGGTTGCTACATCACTGAGAAATTTGAAGGTATGGGCATTCTGTGAGTCTGTTTTCAAAGTAGAAAAAGTAGACAAAGTAGAAAAAGTGACATGGCAGCATCATAAGAAAAATTAGAAAACTTAAAAAATTACTAAACTTAAAGTAATGAAACTGTCATGAGTATTGAGTGAAATGTTATTCTAAAAGATTGATATTTGTGAATGAAAATTTTATACAAGTAATTTTTTTATGTTTTGCAGGATATATTCTAAATTCCATCAAAAAAGAATGGAAGAACTCACAGAAGTTGGTCTTCAGAACTTCTTCAACCTTTTTCTACTGTTAGCAGCTGTCGCAGAGGTGGAAGATGTAGCAAGTCATGTTTTAGACCTCCTAAATTTCCTCAAGGCTTCCTTGGTAACATCTTCCATCATTTGGAAGGGTCAGGTGGCCTTCCTCTTGATGTATACCCAGAAAAATCTGGACATTGGTGTTCTGGCTGAGAAATGTTCAGGTGCTTTCCGAGAGAAAGCAAAGGAATTCTTAGTATCCAAGAATGATGAAATGGGACAAAGACAGACTCTCTGGACACTTCTTTCCATCTATATTGATGGTGTTCAAGAAGTGTTTGAGACTAGCCATTGCTTGTATCCTTCACATGAAAAACTGCTTAATGATGGATTTAGTATGCTTCTGCGAGCTTGTCAAGAATCTGAACTTAGGACAGTACTGAGCTTTCTACAAGCTGTTCTGGCCAGAATCAGGTATGTTTTCCAATAATATACTAATTCATTGATTTATTTTATGTCATCCACCTACGTTGATTCTATATTAAAGTTTTCCTTTTGACGTACTCATGAAATCCAAATGAAGAGAGAGGAGTTGGTTTTACTGCTACAATGGCATAAATCAGTACTTTTCAAACTATTCTTTCCAACAGTAGTTCTTTAAAAAGAAAGCTCGTGTGCAAACACATAAAACTAAATGCAGAGCACCTCTGGTGCAGTCCCAGGACAGTGCCTCTTCACCCCGCCTTCCCTTCCTACCTCTCCTAAAAGAGTATGATTATCCGGAGGAATGTTTCAGATATTCTAAAGCAAGCCCATGAGCTCAAATCTGTGGTGGCTTTTACTGAAACATATGCATTTTGTGCCCTTAAGGAGATTTTGACCACACTACCATTTTTAAAAAAGTAAGTTTCTTTAAATTATTTTGCTGCAGAGTTGTAGCCTCAACTGCCTGAAATACTTCCAGCTGAAACAATGTATTCTGAGAGAAAAATAAGATTGTTCTATTTATAACACCAATCACCCATATAAAACTTAATGTTTTTAGATCCATTTAATTATGCAAATGTGCAGATATACTCAGACCCAAGTAATAAGGGATAAGAATAGTGGTTATGATATTCATGGTTTTAAGGCCCCTTTCACGTAAGTTTTATCTTTGAAGTACATGTTCTTAAGAAGTTAGATACTACCACTCAGTGTAGTTAGTCACTTTCACTGTAAAGCTGTGTAAAAGTTATGTGTGGAAATAGGATTTTTTTGAAACCACGTCTAAAGTTAATGAAGAGACTGCTTCCCTCTTCCTAATACCACTTTACAAAAAAGTAGTATCTGGTTATCAAAGGTAGTAAGCTTGACAAATTTTTCAAATTTGGGGAATTTATCCATTACTAATTTTAATTATTACTAGTTTACTTAATTTGCTTTATGTTGGGCTGTGCATTCATACTGATTAATCTGTAGGTTTTCGCTCCTCATTAGATATTGTGTCGTTTTTAATATTCGCCTGCTCCCCATCAGTTTAAGTTCTAAAGATTCAGCCAAAAAAAAAATAAATAAAATAAAATAAAAAATAAATGTTTAGCCAAAGTTCTTGATCAGATAATCATCCCTTAATCCCCCAGTGTGAGCTATATAAAAGCAAGAATTTTAAAGATCTCAAATTTTGGGGTAGATGGATAGATAGATAAGTAAATGAATAACCAACATCATTAGAAGATACTTCTACAAATTCTGGATCTTCTCTGTGAACCACATTTGTTTTTGGTCTAGTAGAGTTTATTAGCAGATATTATACTTTCCCAAGTGCTAAATCCATTTCAGTTTTAAATAAATGATAATAGTATTTCTCCATGTTTCTTGGGCAAAATTAGAAATTTCCATATTCTGGGACCATTTTTTGTTTGTTTATTTATATTTATCTGAATATACAAAACAAGAAGGAAGGAGGGACCTAGTCTAAACAATGCTGGTAATAAGGAGCTACAGCCCCCAAGATTTATGGGCAAGGGGGTAGAAAATGATGAAGCCGGGATTGTGGGCATCGTGGGAAGAGTTAGTCATGGAAACAAAGTGGCAGAATCCATATATTTTTCTGCCTATTCCATTGAAAATGCACATTTCCTTTCAGACACCTTAATGATCTTATTGCTTCTTACCTAGAGTTTTGTTTTATTTAATTGCAAGTGCTATATATTTTCATGGTTAAAAATTACAAATAAGGTAGAAGGTGATAAGTAAAAGTTCCTTTCCCCACCTTGACTCCTTTATTCTCTAGTTCAGTGGTTCTCAACTAGGGATGAGTTTCTCTCCCAGGGGACATTTGGCAGTGTATGGAGAAGTTTTTGATTCTAACAACCTGGTCAGGGAGTGCTACTGGCATCTACTGCTAAACATCTTACAATGTACAGGACAGCCTACACACAAAGAATTATCTGGTCCAGTCTCTTTGGTGCTGAGCTTGAAAACATTGCTTTAGGGGTGCCGGGGTGGCTCAGTCAGTTAAAGATCTGGCTCACAATTTTGGCTCAGGTCATTATCTCATGGGTCCTAGGATCAAGCCCCAGTCCCGATCAGTGCGCAGCAGGGAGTCTGAGAGTCTCTCTCTCCCTCTCTCTCTCTGCCCCTCCCCCCCCACGCATGTGCACCTGTGTGTGAACACGTTCTCTCTCTTTCCCTCTCTCTCTCAAAAATAAATAAATCTTTAAAAAGAAAGACATTGCTTTAGTTTTAGTCCACAGAAGTACAATGGTTTCTCATAGAATCTTCCAGATTTTTTTCTCATATATAGGCTGAAAACAAAATAGATGATTTTTGTTCTGCAATTTCTTTTTTTCACTTAATATTTCCTAGGCAGCTTTCCATGTTAGTATATGGAAACCTATCTAATTCCTTTTAATGGCTACTTAGCATTTCATTATATGGTTGTACCAAACTTTATTTAACCAATACCCTAATAATGGGAATTTATATTGTTTACCATTTTATGTTATTGTAAACACAGTTTTACTTAACATCTTCATATGTGCCTTCTCTATGTGCTTTAGAAGTGTATCTTTAATTTCTAAAAATGAGTTGGTTTATGTGCATTTAAATATGGATAAATATTACCAGATTTCCTACCAAAAAAAATTTTTGTGCCAGTTTTTACTCTCCCTAATAGTATATGAGAAAGCCTCCTTTCTCATGTTTAGATTAGTGTATGGAGTATATTTAGAAAATATACATTCTCGGGGCGCCTGGGTGGCTCAGTCGTTAAGCGTCTGCCTTCGGCTCGGGTCATGATCCCAGGGTCCTGGGATCGAGCCCCACATTGGGCTCCCTGCTCAGTGGGAAGCCCGCTTCTCCCTCTCCCACTCGCCCTGCTTGTGTTCCCTCTCTCGCTGTGTCTCTCTCTGTCAAATAAATAAATAAAATCTTTAAAAAAAAAAGAAAATATACATTCTCAGGTAAGAAATTAAATGCAGAAATTTGTTAAAAATGCCCATGGAAACATGGTAATAGGAGAATGGGACTTATTTTGAAAGTTGGAGAGGCTTTAAAAATGGAAATAAAAGTAATAAAGTAAGAATTTTTCTTTTCCTATTCATTTACTAACTTCTTTTTATCCTTAAGCTCCTACCGAAAACTGTTTTGGTCATTCTTCAAAAATGGTAACTAGAAACACAAGAATAACTCTTGTATTCTTAAAAGACTTAGAGTTTACTAATACTATCTCATTTACTTCTTTGCCTACCTTGTCATACCTGTTCAGAGATGAAGAACTGGAAACATGGAGACTTTTTATGACTTACTAAGTATCAGTATCACCACTCAGGCTCTAACCAACCAGAGCTACCTTCTTATGCTATTTTTGAAATAGTTTACAAATAACTAAACAGAAACTAACCATACCACTATATTTTGTATAAATCAACAGGCAATTAAATGAATGACATCTGCAAACTGTTTGTTAACCTGAAAGTGTTACCCCTATTCATATACTTCTGTGTGCTTTTACCCTTTATTTTTGCTACAAAAAACAAAGGGTAGTTGCTTTCTGATTACTTTGTTATTTATTTTACAAGTTAACATTTTTTTTAGTAAGTAATCAGTTGGAAAAAATGAATCACAAAGAGGTGTGGAGACAAGTCATGTTTTATTTACAGTAATTTATCTTTGATTTATTATCAGCATTATTTCAACCATCTAAATTTCACTTGTAATAAAAATAAATTTTTGTTCTTTAAATTCAGTTTAGTAAAAGTCCTTCAGCATTAAAGCCAAAGCTATTTAAAAATGTTGGAAAAATTCTGCTTGCAACTATCTTGTAAATCGTAACACATCTCTGTTAATCATGGGCATCACTAATCAGAAGTACAGAGGTAGGAATCAAGAGGGCATATTAAGATTATCGATTATATAAGGTAAAAGCAAGTTTACATTTATATTGGAAATTTCTTTTAACTAGATTTCATATGGGTTTGTAGTTTGCTGTCATCTGGAGCAGGGCCAAGGAGTGTGTTATTGATCTGTAGGACTAAGCTATGGGGGAAGAAAGGACACAAATGTTTGTGTTGATAACATTTAATTCCTTGCACAAATGGTTAGTTTTAGTTTTGTTTTATACTGCTCAACTATGATTAAAAACAGTTGGTATAAGTGAATGTCTAATCACGTATCATTTCTGTTGCCATAATTATAGAGCTTTTTTTTTTAAGATTTTATTTATTTATTAGAGAGAGAGAGAAAGCACAAGCAGGGGGAGCAGCAGGCTTCCTGCTGAGCAAGGAGACCAATTCGGGACTCAATCCCAGGACCCTAGGATCATGACCTGAGCCGAAGGCAGACGTTTAACTGACTGAGCCACCCAAGCGTCCCTTATAGAGCATTTTTAACAGAAGTATGAGGTCAGTGTGTGAATCAGAATGGTGCAGTAGTGTGAGGGGTCTTCATTAATGCTGTCCTCATGTAGGCACTACCATCTCTTAAATTTCTGAAGCTTGCATAGTAATTTGCACACATTTTTTCAATGAGACTGATTACAATATATAATAAGAGGGACTGAGACTTGGACGGTTTTGTTTTATTTCATCAGTCTTGGGGCTTCCAAGGCAGATACTATCAAGACAGATGGGCTGTTAGTTTGGGATCTTTTGGGGGAGAACCCCAGAGATCATTCAGGATTATTACCTTAAAAAGAAAGAAAGAAGGAAGGAAAGCAGAGAGGGGAAACACAAGAAAAAGTCCTTTCGATATTTGATCATAGAGATGTGTTCCTAATTTCTTAACCCCAAATCTGGAACTTCTTTTTTTTTTTTTTTTTTTTTAAGATTTTATTTATTTATTTGAGATAGAGAATGAGACAGAGAGAAAGAGTATGAGAGGGGGGAGGGTCAGAGGGAGAAGCAGACTCCCTGCTGAGCAGGGAGCCCGATGCAGGACTCGATCCCGGGACTCCAGGATCATGACCTGAGCCGAAGGTAGTCGCTTAACCAACTGAGCCACCCAGGTGCCCCAAATCTGGAACTTCTTTGAGGATCTTTTCATAGGAGCCTCTTAGGTATGCTATAATATTAGTATTACTTTTAATATTATCAAAAAGTTCAAAAACATTTTGGATAGTTGATAAAGACTAAAGAATAGGCTTCCAACCCCCCTTTTAAGAACAAAGCTAAATTCTTTTTTTTTTTAAGATTTTATTTATTTATTTTGACAGAGAGAGACACAGCGAGAGAGGGAACACAAGCAGGGGGAGTGGGAGAGGGAGAAGCAGGTTTCCCGCCGAGCAGGGAGCCCAGTGCGGGGCTCGATCCCAGGACGCTGGGATCATGACCTGAGCCGAAGGCAGACGCTTAACGACTGAGCCACCCAGGTGCCCCCAAAGCTAAATTGTTTGAATTTTGGTTTAGATAAGGAAGATGGGTTACAGAGATTGATGATATTTATTCCTGGCTGCATCCCTGACAAGAAAAAGAATGAAATACTTTACCTTAGCAATCTCTTCTGTGTTCAAATTCAGGTGGGAATAAGGTACCAGTCCTTGCATAAATGTGTGAGTGTGTCTGTTGAACTGGGTAATAGTTTTATAACTGTATGACGGAGAAATTATAGGTAGGAAGGAACTAAGATCACTGATTAAAGGGAGAAGCAGCTCCCCCTAGGCTGTTAAGAAATAATAACTTCATATGCCACTTTCTGCTAACTAGAGCTAATGGCCCACCAGAGCATTCTTTATTGCTGATTAAGTAGCATTATGAAAATACTGACTTGGTTATGTTAACTAAATGCCTCCATGTTTAAAACTTCGAATGTCAAACAGTTTTAGCAGTCATCTTTAACATTTCACATTACCTTTCTGGAATCACATTTCTAGTTCTCACTTGCTGTTATTGGAGGTTAATATAAAAATGGCAGCTTTCATTTGTGGAGTTAGGTGTAGCCAAAAGCTTTTCTTTAATTATATCCATTCATGCTGCTATAGTTAAGGGTCTGTCAGCATTTCCATTATAAACCTCCATTTTCAGGGTTTTATAGCACAGCTATGAAAATTAGCTCTGGGCAAAAACTTGACATACAAGGCCTCATGAGATTCTCCCTCCTCCCATCCCCCTTTTTCATTTTTACTGAAGTAAGGGTGAGTGATTTCAAAATGCCTTTTGGCATCTGCAAATATCATTTGGAGTTTAAAAAGAAACAATAAATTTTCAGGCTTTGTACCTGTTTGTTCTACCACTTAAGGGAGGTTGTGGACTTATGAATTTAAGCCAAATGGATATTGATCAACTGACATCCTATTTTGTATTAAACAAGAGCCTGGTTTCAAAAGGAGTCTAAAAGGCAGTTGAAAACTCGCCTAAAATGTTAAATATTGAGACTATGAAATAATTCAGAAGGAATGATTGGCTTCTTTTTGATATCCTGTGTGCTGAAGTACAACTCCTTAAAAGATTAAGACTCCTTTTTCCTGGCTTCAAAATACATTTTGAAAATACACGTATTTTTAAATTCCTTTTCTTTTCCAATGAGCCTAGACGTTCATCCATTTATTATATATCAGTTTTGACATTTGGGATGGGGGTGTGTGTGTGCATGCACATGCATGGAACTGTGTTTATTATTCCCCTCAAATATTCTTCTTGCTGAATAGTTCTAGTTATTTTAACTTTTATTAGTGTAGTTATCATTTATACTAAACAAAATTTTTTTTAAATCTTCAGTGAGAGAATTGAGGGTTTTCTAGATAGAGAAGGGGGTAGTATGAGAAGAAATGTTCTCATGAGGGACGGCTGTAGGCCAAAAACTTTACATGGTTTTTCAGGAAAAATAGAAAGGATGCTTTTGATAGCATGCAGGCCTTTTCCTCCTTTTGTGATTGGGTGTTCTGTTAGTATGAATAGGTTACAACTTGTATATATGATTTGATGCGATTTGATTTGATGCAAATTTTTGGCAGTGTTCTAATAATTTGGGAGAGGGAGCACATGAGTATGTTTCATGGCAAACTGTATTTCCAGTTTTTATTTGAGAAATCAAATAGTTATATTGCTCACTAAAAGTGATCTATCAGGGCTTCTGGTGGCTCAGTCGTCAAGCGTCTGCCTTCGGCTCAGGTCATGATCCCAGCGTCCTGGGATCGACCCCACATCAGGCTCTCTGCTCAGCGGGAAGCCTGCTTGTCCCTCTCCCACTCCCCCTGCTCGTGCTCCCTCTCTCGCTGTGTCTCTGTCAAATAAATAAAAAATAAAATCTTAAAAAAAATAAATAAAATAAAAGTGATCCATCTACCAGTTTTGGTTGCTTCAGAGACAGCATAAGCACCTCTAAGGGAAAGTAGTGTAAATCTTAGTATTTTGAGAATATATAAAATGTTAAAGATTTTTTTGTTATTAAATATTTTATTTCTCTTTCAACTGAGATTTTACATGTATACTATGAATTATTATTTTGATCTTATTTACTATTTACTAGGCTTGAATTTTGCAAAACATATATGTTTACTAGAGCCTTTCCATATTACATATTTTATAAGTTCATTCAGTTATATAAACTACACACTTTATTAACTTGGAAATGTTTGTGCACTTTTTTTGTATTTTTCTAAAAACAGGTTATCTACCTAATTTTTCATATACAGGAATTAATATTTGGGTCATTTAGTTTCCAACTAGTTCTATTACATACACATGAATTCTCCTTACATAAGTATAAAATAATTTTGAAATATTTTTAGGGAAAACTTATGTGTCCAAATCTCAGCTTTATTGGTAGAATGAGGGTAATAGCACATACTTTACTAGGTTTTTTTGAGGATTAAATGCAATAATTATATAAAGTTGTTGGCATAGTGGCTGGCATACCATTAAGTGTTCAGTAAATGTTAGAAGTTGCTATTATTGTCGTTACTATTATTTTCAAAAGAACCCATAATCATTTCTTTGTGCTATACTTTAAGCCTGACAACCTCAGTAGGTGTGTGTGTGTGTGTACACTTATCTTGGATAGTTCTTAACTCATTCCTAACATTGTACCTTTAACATAGTGGCCGTTCAGTAAATGCTTTTGGATGTGTGAATGAATCAGATCATTTTAAAAACAAAGTCCAGATTATAGGGAACACAAACATTGCCTCACATTTTAGAGTTGTTGGAAATTGTGATCCTATAAATCTGAGATGCTAAGGATCTGCTGTAGAAAAAGAAAAGTAATTTTTTAAGATAGAAATGTAATATATAAGTATGTCTTTCTTTTCTCTATATATCGAGTTGATTGAATTTTTTTAATGTTTTCTTTAGATGATCTCTTTTATATCATTCCTTCTTTATTCTCACTACCATTTCCTCCATTTTTAGACCATTATTAATGTTTGCCTACTCTCCCTGCCTCTGGCGCCTTCCCTCTTCAGACCATCTTTTTTTTTTTAAACAACTTTATTGAGATATATTACTTATCATATAATTCACTTATTGGCCAGCTTTATTAAGATATAATTCGCATACCATACAATAATGGTTTTAGGGACGCCTGGGTGGCTCAGTCATTGGGCGTCTGCCTTCGGCTTGGGTCATGATCTCAGGGTCCTCGGATCGAGCCCCGCATCGGGCTCTCTACTCAGCAGGAAGCCTGCTTCTCCCTCTCCCACTCCCCCTGCTTGTGTTCCCTCTCCCTGTGTGTCTTTCTGTCGAATAAATAAATAAAATCTTTTAAAAAAATGTTAATGGTTTTAGTATATTCATAGAGTTGTATAGTCATTACCACAGTTATAGAACAATTTGTCACCTCAGAAGGAAGCACTATACCCAGTAGCAGTAACTCTCCCATTTTCCCCTACCCAACCCCCATCCCTAGCAACCATTAATCTACTGTATGTCTCTATAGATTTGCTTACTCTGGACCTTTCATATAAATGGAACCATCCAACACATAATCTTTGTGACTAGTTTCTTTCACTTAGAATAATGATTTCAAGGTATATCCATATTGTCACATGTATCATCAGTACCTTATTCCCTTTTATTGCCAAATAATCCATTGTATCCACATTTATTTATCCATTCATCTGTTGATGGACATTGGGTTGTTCCCACTTTTTGGTTTTTATGGATAATGTTGCTATGAATACTCATATACAAGTTTTTGTGTGGGCAAGTTTTTATTTCTCTTGAGTGTATAAACTTAGGAGTAAAATTACTGGGTAATATGGTAACTCATTTGAGGAAATACTGAACTATTTTCCAGTGTACCATTTTACATTACCTCCTATAGGGTTTAAGGATTGAAATTTCTCCACATCTGCACCAACACTTGTTGCAAAGTGTCTTTCTGATCAAAGTGATCTTAGTGGATGTGAGGTAGTATCTCATTGTGGTTTTGATTTGCGTTTCTGGTGGCTAATGATGTTGATTATATATTTTTCATGTGCCTATTGACTAGTATGTCTTCTTTGGAGAAATATCTATTTGGATCGTCTGCCCATTTTTAAATTAGGTTGTCTTTTTGTTAGTGAACTGTAAAGAATTCTTTATATGTTCTAGATACAAGCCCTTCATCAGATATATGGCTTGCAGATATTTTCTCTCATTCTTGATGTTGTCCTTTGCAGCATATTTTTTTTTAATTTTAATTAAGTCGTATTTATTTTTTGTCTTTATGTTGCTTGTGCTCATCTCCTATTCTCTTCCACATTTATCTTCTCAGAGAACAAGTCTACTTACATCATTCTGTGTTTTAACACCGTTAGTGACATCCCAATGAACACAGAACACTTCACATTCCTTATCATGGACTTCAAAGTCTTCCATAGGCTGGCTTTCTTGTGTTTGCAGCTTTTTCTTGTGATTCCCTTTTACTTCATTCAGATGGAACTACTAATTCTGAAGAAATCTCCAAATCTTGCTTACTTTTGTTTATATTTTCCTGTCAGAACCGGTTGAGGGTTCAGGCCAGAACATGGTAGGACAGCAGAGCCATATCTCAGGACTAAATAAGCTGAAGTGAGGTGATAAACAACAATAAGGAAAGGGTTAAATCCAGGGAATGAAAGGAATTGTCAAGGTCAGAAGTCAGAAATGGTTGGTGCTGGTCACAGTATGCATTGAGGTGGAGTAGCAGAGTACAGGAAAAGAAAAACAAATGATTTATTTAGAGGGATTTGGGGGAGGGGAGACGTGGTTTCAGAAGTTATTAGTAAGTGATCAGAACTACAAATGGAATCAGAAAGCATCATTCATGAGCATCATATATGGGAGAAGCCAAAGTCCAGGCAGTAGAAGATAGTTGTGCAACAACAAGTTGTACTTTTCTGCTGCTTTTTAAAAAAATATTTATTTATTTAAGTGATCTTCTACACCCAATGTGGGGTTTGAATTCATGACCATAAGATCAAGAGTCATATGCTCTACCAACTGAGACAGCCAGGTTCCCCTGTGCTTTTCTGCTTCTTAAGGAAGCCCTAGTAGCGTCCGAGAGTTGCTACTGTTGTTGCAGCACAGTGTAAAAAGCAGGGGTTGTAGAGTCAGTAAACCTGAGTTCAAATCACCCCTCCTCCACTTACCAACTGTGGAAACTTAGGAAATTTTAGGAAGTTACTTAACCTTTTGTAAACTTCAGCTGCATCTTTGCAAAATAATACATTATAGGATTTCTGTGAATATTTGCTTAGATCTCTGCTGTCCATACACACTAACTTTATGTGACAATTTAAGTCAATGAATATAATATGAAAAATTCAGCTCCTCCATCACACTAGGAGGTCTGTAGCCACTGAGGACTGACTATACATAGCGGCTACTATAGTGGACAGCACTGACTTCGATGCTGCACCTATTCAGAACATGGGCCATAATAGTCTCTCAGTACATGTTTGTTTTCTTTATTTACCTTTTCTTTTTGTGTGAATGGTATTATCTTTTCCAGCAAGCTTCTCTTGAAATGTATGCTTGTCCACGTGTCCCTAATCTTGAATAATTTCTCTCCCCTTTGAACTTCTTAACATGTTATCTCTAATATCCTTTAGTGCTTTCTACCTTGTGCTGTAATTATTTTTAACAGAGGATATATACTCATTAAACACATTATTCAAGAAATCCAACTAATGTTTATGAGTGCCCGCTATGGTAGCAGACATTATTACAGGCACTTGGGGTATATCAGTAAATGACTTAAATACACACGTATGGCAGCATGTACTCATGTATTTATTACATGAAAGACTGGGAGAATAGAGAGAATGGTACTTGGGTAAGTGTTTATGGAAGCCATCACCTTTTTTTTTTTTCATATTTTACTATTATAGTCATTCAGCATTATTTGATAATGATTTATACTTGTTCCCAGTTTTTACTTGCTTATCTAACAATTCTTGCCAGTATCCACTTGAAAGTAGACAGCGGTAATTGTGCAGCCAGGCTATGGATGTAATGCATAGTCTGTATTTCACCTCCATTTTTATTGCTCCCTAACCACCAGTGGGCAGAAGGGACCTCCAGGGGGATGTCAAGAGTCCATTCTTCTCAGTTAATTGAAAGGGTTTTAGTCTTATTGAAAAATAAAATTTGTGTCTACAGTAGCTAAAATTTTTGGACCACTTTTATTATTTTATTTTGCCAATTCCATAGTTATCACCAAACTGTTCTCCCCCTGAAATATGGAAACAGGTGGTATAAGTGGGCCTTTGAGGTTTGTTTACCTTGCTTTTGAAAATTCTGAGAACTTTCCATTGAGTCTAGGCCCACAGGAACACTTTGAATCTAAAAGTAGATATTATCTGTATTTGGATTCAGTCAGAAGAAAGGCATTTGGAAGAGGAAACTGAAATAATGGAGTGAGGAAGTAATCAAGAAAATAATTTAAGACAATTCCCCAGGATGGAAGATTCCTGGCTGAAAGGGCCTATTGAGTGACCCCAGCACAACATAAAAAAAAATGCTCATAGCAAAGCACATCTGTATGAAATTCAGAATGCTGGGTGCAAAGAAAAGGTCCCAAAGTTTCCATGACTTCTTAGTCTTACCCACCTTTCTTAGTCTTCTATTTTTTGTATTTGCTGTGTCTTGTAATCTCCAGTTATAGTCTAGGTCAGATTTAATATTTAAATTCCATTACCAAGAATTATAAAACTAAAGAAAAATAAGGGGTGGCTCAATCGGTTAAGCATCTGCCTTTGGCTCAGGTCATGATCCCGGGGTTCTGGGATCAAGCCCCATGTCGGGCTCCCTGCTCAGTGGGGAGACTGCTTCTCCCTCTCCCTCTGACCCCCACTCATGCTTGCTTGCTCGCTCTCTCTAGTGCTCTCTCAAATAAATAAAATCTTTAAAAAATTTTTTAAAAAGTAAGGGGTAAATAGAGCTTTATATTAGATTTTTTTTCCCCAAAATTATTTCTACTTTGAAAAAGTAGATGAATGGAGCTTTATGACTTCTTTTCTGATTCATAGTTCTCAAAGTGTGGAGTTCTAAAAATCTGTTCTTCTGGGATGAAACAGTAAATCCACCTCTCATAATTAGAGAGAAAATGAGGGAAGGTAGAGTGGGAAAGTAACACTGTGAAACAGAAACTGATGAAGAATATTGGGATAAAAGCACAAGGACAAAAGAAATATACTCTGCAAAGGAAACATTTCATTCTTTTGAAAATGGATCAGCTCAGTTGTTTAGGGAATAGAAGTGCCCTGATTATTTTCTGTACCAAGCACTGGAACATTTCTCTTTAGCAAATGGTAACACATCAAAAGGTGTTGGGTGAGGCGAAAGCTACTTTCCCCAATCTTATTTATGTCACTGTGGTTCCTTGTCTGAACCCCGCGGTTCACTGTAGGTATTGAGACCACCCAGATCCTTGAAGCTTTCGATGAAATTTGGCAGTGAGTTTGTAGGAAGACGTTGCTACTGGGCTCTTCTGTGGTACCGCACAGTGCTCTGTTCTTAAACCAAAGACATGCTGCCATAATAAATGTATGGAAGACCGGTAAATCCCATTCGTGATAGGTTTGCTAAAGTCAACTCTTTTCCAACTGTGGAATGGGTAAAAATACCTGAAATTGTGATTTCAGTAAGTGGATCCAGTCTAAAAAAAGTCAGTGAGATAAACTGCCATTGTGGCTTTAGGTTATAAAAGGGAGGTACTCAGAGGAAGGAAGTAATAAATTAAGCATTTACATCCAATAAGTATAGTACAATAAGCTACCAGACCTGTTTTTTAATGATGTGATGTGTCAGGGAAGGAAAGAAACTGATCTCTTAATTATCCCTTTAATTATTTTTGGATTAATAAGACCTGAGACAGCACTATAAATTGTGGAAAAAGTAGATTCATTATAGTTTTTAAATATTCTTAGCTATCCTCACCATCTTCTGGTAATTACCCTAAAGTTATTTTCCTTAAGATGTGTTTCTTAGAAAATGTCAGAGTATATTTTTGTTTTATGATATGAATTTACTTTTGCCACCATCTGGACTATAAAGAACAGTTCCTAACCTTTCTCCATCTACCTGTGGAGAAGGGTGAGTAATTGCTCTGCTTCAAAATATATTTATATTTTAACAAAATTGAGAACAAATATAAGGAGTGTAACTAGCATTTGGAACTCTTAATTTCAATTGTTTCTTCTTTACCTTACAAGATATATATTTTTCTCTCTTTAGGATAGCTCTTGTCAGATTTAAGGCTTATTTAAAATGAAAAGAAAGCTGGAGCAATTTTCTTTATTCCATTTCAGTCTCCTAAGGCCTATTTCCCCCTGGTGAGCTCATAGCAACAGGGGGGTTTAAGGGAATTCAGCTCTCTGCAAATTAATGTCTCACATCATGAAAATTCAGGACTTTTTTTTTTAATCTTGAAAAGTAATACAGTGAGTGCGAGTATTATTTCTTGCCAGCGGGTGGAAGATGAATGATTTTGTCACAGTTTTACTGCTTGATGAGCAGTGTCCTGAGGGTCAGGCTTAAGTCTGTGTCACTATGCTGCTCATTACTCTTGAGCTAAATAAGGGCTGATTGGATCTAAATTGCCTAGCACATGGGCCACAGATGAGCTCAGTGAGCAGGGGATGACCTGCTATTCAGTCTGGGAGTAACCCCGGTGTGCAAATGCAGCATTAGAACACCGTGGGAGAACGAGAGGCTACCGGCGGCTGCCAGCAAAAGAAATCGAAATGTAAAAACTCTTTGATGCTGTGATATTAGAATTTGAAATGTAGGAAGTGACAGGTTGATGGTACTTATCAGCTTTGGCTGGATTAGAGAACAGTGTCATCTTGCTTATATAATGACAGAAGAATGAAGCCAGCAGCTAACTACTGTGCAGAGTAGAGACTCTGCAGTTGCCACAGCCAGTCATCGCTGCCTCCTACTGGCAGTTTTCCTGGAAACCAGGAAGAAAAGAGGCTCCTCTGAATTCGATTTCCAGGAATTTGGGACTCTTTGGTGGTGAAAAGCTGCCAGGGGTAGAATGCAAAGAAAAGGGTATTTTAGAGCATACTAAATAAGTAGTAAGTTGCTTAAAAAAAACACCATTATTGGGAAGTTGGTTGTTCCAGAATTTTCTAGTTAACCAAGAGTTAATCCATTTATCAAGGGAATCTACCCAGGGCAAAAAACCCCAGTGTACTCTTCCTGGCACAGTGTTCTTTCAGAGGGCCGCAGTTGGGCTGGTTGATCTCTCAATTATGTATTTTTATCAATAACAGCACTTTACTAACAACTAATCTTCAAAATCTAACAACAGACTACCAACCACAGTGTTGGCACAGTTTGAAAGATACCTGATAAAAATACAAAGTGAAGACCACCCCTGATTATGTAGCTTATGCTGCATAAATCTCCCCCTTCGGGGTTGAGGAGGAAGGAACAAGCTTCTCCCATAAGTCAGTTGATTTAAAAAAACAAAACCCAGCAAAACCCTGTAAGATCTCTTTTGCTTCATTTTATTCCTGCAGTTGTAATTTTTTAAAAAATGAATATCAGGCTATTATATGTTTGTGATGTAAAACTTAGAAAATGCGGACAAGTTTTTTTAAAAGTTACTTATCTCACCATGCTGAGAGAACTACTGTTATCGTTATATCCTTCCAGATTTTTCCTATTCATATACTTTTTTAAGCTAAAAATGGGGTTAAATACTGTGCAGTGACTTGCTTTTTTTGCTCCATGTATCATCGATTGCTTTCCGTATCAGTGACATATACATTATTTTTGGTGGTTTCATAATATTCCATTGTGTGGACATATAGTAGTTTACCCAACCATTTCTTATTGGTGAAAATTTATACTATTTTGAATTTTTTACCATTATATACAAAGCTGTGATGAATATCCTTTATGTGTATCTTGGCAGGGTTCTTGGGTATTACTGTATAAATTGTGTATTGCTCAACTCCACAGGTGCCATTCACATTATAAATGAGGCTTTGATCTTCATGGACATGTTTGATTATATGTGGAAGATATTTTCCTAAATGATTTGGTTTAAAATATAAAACCTGAGACGCATTTCTTTTTAAAAAAGTCGGGAGCTTTATATTCAAGGTTTAATTATAATCAAGGTTTATACACACACACACATAATTAAACACTTCCTACAGAAACAAATTTTTAACTAGTAGAAAACCTGAAACAAGAAAAATCAACTTTTTTGCCCCTAGTAGAACAAAACTGTAGTTCTATATGTTGAAAACATATAGATAGAAAGCTTTTCGAGTTTGGAGTTAAATGACAGATAAAAGAGCTAACTAACTTTCATCTCCCGGGATTTAAAAAAAGAATTTTCCTGCATTTGTCAGTATAGGTTTCCTACTATTTCCTGTAAGTGTCCTCCCCCTTTTATACTATTAATATCAAATCTACAATAAAGTTTTCATTGTAAATCTAAAGCATTTAAAGCCCCTACAGAGATAGTTTGTAATGCCTCTCTTTTTTTTATTTTTTTATTATTAAAATCCATGTATCCTGTAAAGAATATAAACGATACAGAATCGTGTCCCGTGGAAAATAAAAGTCATCATTCCCTTCCTAACCCTTGGTGCCACAAAGGGAACCACTATTAACCCTTCAGAGGATATTCTTCTCAACTGTTAAACTGTTGCTTCTCCTTTTATGCACACTGCGTCTTTTACCACCTCCTTTAATTTAAGGTGGGAATTATACGTTAGAAATTTCTGCAACTTCAGTTTTTGCTGAAAGAGGTATCAAAGACATCTCTCTATGCACACTCACACATACACACCCTGTATAAGGCTGCAGAGTATCTTGTGTAGTAGACCTTACTTTGTTTAACCCCAGTGAACGTTTAGGAACTACACATGATTTTAAGTTAGCTTGGCTCTTGTACCTATATAATTTTTCCAAGAACTTGTTTGAAAATTTGGGTGGTTTTGTTTATTTAACCAGGGTATTCACTGTAGTTCAATTTTGTGAGTTATTAACACATCCAGCCTCAAAACCAGCAGAGCAAACCTCCACATCAGTTATTTAATATGTGTGAATCATATTTGGAATAATTAATATCTTTTGCTTGTAGTATACTGTATTTTTCAAAAGGTTGCAAGCACAAATTTAAATCCTGCCTTTGCTATTTTCTTTCACTTTAATCTTCAACAAGTCATGTAATTTCTTTGAACCTCAATTTTTCTAATCTGTAAAATGTGCATAATAATAGATATTGAAGAGCTGGTTTGAAGAATAAGAGATAATATTTATCTCAAGTGTCTAACAGAGTACCTAATAATGATTACTTTTGTTATCATTACTGCTTGTCCATAGATTTCATAGAAGTGAAGCGAACAAATGTATATTACAAGTAAGTTTCCCACTCTAAATTAAAATTTTTAGAGCTCCACTCTCAATCAGCTCAGTGGTATTCTATGAAAAGAATACAACTTACTTGCAATAAAAGCATAAATTACTTTCTTAGTCATGTTTCTCCCCCACATACACCTTTTCTTTTCTTACGACTTAAAGAGTTTTGGCTGTATTGAATTTGTGCCTGTGCGAGAAATGACTGCCTTTTTCTGTCAGTCCTCCTTTACTGAGTGCCCAGCAAGGACCTGCTAGGATGGACCTCGTGCTGATGTTGGGGCAAAAGAGAGATGCATAAAATCAGTTCATTGCCCTCAAGTGCCCCATGGTATAGTAAGGCAGATATACAAACAAATAAATACACTGTGATCAACAGACAGATGTTGAAGAGCCTCTTCTTAAAACTCTTCTACATCGCTTACAGAATTTTCTCTGAGATTGCCCAATACGAAATAAAGTATATGGCGTAAGTCATTTACACACTTTGCCACATCGCTAATTAGGGGCAGATGTATTAGAAGGGAGGTAAGTCTTTGGTAGGTTGTGCTTATGTAGATAGCAGTTCAAAAGCTTTTAAAGTTGTTTCTGACATCTTTAATCTATTTCTGCTATCAATAATAAAAATAATAACTTAGCCACTTATAAATGTATGTGAAGCCTTTAGTGATTTGTTAATTACAGCATTATATCATTGATGTATTTTTCTACATTTCTTTCTCCTGACACCGATTTTTCTTCTATTCCCATTCTCTGAAACCTTAATGCTCCTTTTGTTCCCCACTTGTTTAATGTGTGTGCCCTAAAATATAAACCTGTGAACTTTTTGAGGGCAGTGTACTTTGATAATTTAAAGTGACAAAATAGTAAACAAAACCAACATGTAGTATTGCATTGTACGTTTTTAAAAGTTTACGTAAAAACCATCGTACCAGAGATGCTACATACAGTAGCAAGATGCCTCTTGCTTTTTTCTTTTAGTTTTATGCTTTTGAGATATACTGCCAGAGAACATGTGCTTCAGGGAAATGAAGGATTTACCAAGAACAATAAATATTTTGGGTTCAGGAAATGGAGAATTCAGCACAGAGTAGTGAAGGTACAGAAGACAGTCATACACCTGGGCCAGGCAACCACCATTCCAGACTGAAATAGAATGATGACGAGCTGTGGGAGGAAGGCCTCCAGGAAAAAGTACAGAAAGAAAAATGATTTTTCTAGTTCCGGAGGAGAGTAAAGCAATTTCATTATAAAATGACTTTTTCCTTGAAGAGCCTATAACCCCGAATGGGAATTGTTCTAATGACCTCTCACTAAGTAACCTTGTTTGTCTTTTAATATTAATTTGCCATAGCAAATTATATACAAAACATACCAACTTTATGAGCCTCATGTATGTTTCAAATATATTGAAACTTGCATTTTACATTTCTATTTGGATGTCTAGAAGTAAGAGTTTTATGTATATAAGTGCCATAATCTTTAAAACAATGTTACGTATGTATGTATGTGTATACATACACACACACACACACAATTAACAGTAGGTTTTAGTTTTGGTTTGGTTTGGTTTCCTAGGAGGAATCCCAATGTAATTCAGCATTTTTTTTTTTAAGATTTTATTTTTTTTATTAGAGAAAGAGTACAAGCAGGGAGAGCGGCAGGGAGAGGAAGAAGCAGGCTCCCCGCTCAGCAGGGATCCCGACATGGGGCTCGATCCCAGGACCCCAGGATCATGACCCGAGCTCAAGGCAAACGCTTAACCATCTGAGCCACCCAGAGACCCCCAGCATTTTTTTAATTAATACTTTCTGTGTCTTAGGACTGTCCTAGTAAGTATGTATGAGTATGCAGAGAGCATATGGTATAGACTCTGAATTTTTATATTTCTGCATTCTTTTCTAAATTCTAAAAGGCCTGGATTATTAGTTTGATCCAATGTATGTATGGAATTTCTTATATTCTGAAGACCATTCATGTAAAATGGTAAGTGGTCTCCAAAATACAAGAAATTCCACATCTTGGGTCAAACTAATGGTCCAACCTTTTCAGAATTACATTACAGTGGAGGTTTTGTGATAAGATATAATCATATCTAATTTCCCAGAAGGCAAGTGCATTTTGCCTAATGTAGAGATATTAAACATGGTTCAATCTTTCCATTATTTCCTTATGGACTGATACAGTCATGTCTTATCTTTTGGAATGCTGTTCTGCATTTACGATTTAGTGTAGTACTACTAGTAGGCACTAAGAGCTCATTTCATTTAAATATATAAACTTTTTAAAACTTTGGGCAGATGATGTCTTAGTCTGTTCAGGCTGCCATAACAGAATACTACAGACTGATTGGGTCACTTAAACAACAGAAATTTATTCTCTCACAGTTCTGAAGTTTGAGATTGAGGTGCCAAACATGGTTGATTTCTAGTGAAAACTCTGTTCCTAGCTTGCAGAGGGCTGCCTTCTCCCTGTGTGCTCACATGACCTTTCTTTGTGCCTGCCGTGGGGAAAGGAGGCACTTTGGTGTCCTAGAAGGACATTAATCCTATTGGATCAGGACCCCACCCTTATGGCCTGTTTTAACCATAATTCCTTAGAGTCCTCATACAGCTATACTGGGGTTTAGGGCTTCAACATATGATGTTGGGACAATTCAGTTCATATAGATTTATTTATTCCCATTGGAATGGTGACCGGGGGTGGGGGCAAAGAAGTCAGGTTAAATTTTCATATATATCTTTTCTCTTTTTGTCTTTTATGCTTTTGGAATCACTGAAGTTAGAGAATCCTTTATTCATTCTGTTGTTTCTTTCATTTCTTCTGTGTATGTTAAATACAGAGGTCCAAAGTTAAGGAAATAGGTTAAAATTGCTACATGTTTATGTTAGCCTATGATCTTGCATATTAAATATGTTCTGTATCTCCTCAGGTATTCATTAATACAGTATTTACGTTTATTTTAGGAGAGACCACTGGTTAAAGAATAAACTAAATTTATATGAAGAAGCAAATTGAGGTTGGATGTGAAGTGATTGAAAGATCTTTTGGTGCCTAAGTCAACCCTACGTCCTTTGGGACCTCAGCGTGGCCCTCTTTTTTGGTTCTTTTATCTCTAAGATAAAGGATTGGATTAGATTACCTCAGTGTTTCTAATTCTGTCTTTAGAATTAGAATGCTTTGATATTTTGAGGTAAAATAGCTTTTCTTTTTAAAGTTGATAAATGAAATGGGAATATGATTTACACTGCCAGAATGATAAAACTAAATTTAATTAGCTTTATTTTGTCTTTTACTTAGCTTCTTCCCATTTTATGTAGCATGCACAAAGTAAAAAAATACAAAACAGACTGACATGAGGGGAAGACTTTTCCTAAGTTTACAGCTTACAGTGCTGCAAATATCAATTATTTTGACTTTGGCCAGTAGTTGGTGATTTTTAGTTACATCCTAAAAGAAATAATTCAGTCAGTAAATGTTGAGGTGGCTACTTTGCATATGGTATATTTTTAGAAAGAGGTATAAAAAGCAAGTCATAGTTCATTACTAAACAGCATATTTGGTGGGGCTTCTTGTACGTCAGGGACAGTTTGAGTTCTCATTTTCCAATGCTTTCATGGGGAAAAAAGATTTGGAGAATTACAAATAAATTGTAACTAAGTAGGTTGAGTAGGTGAAGGGTAGATGAATAACGAGGCAAATATTTTTGGATGCTTTATATGGACTTGCCCTCTTACCCACTGTAGGTAGGACAGGAGAGAGGCACCAGATTTTCTCTAGTTGGAGATACATAATACTGCACACAATAAAAAAAATAAATAAATAATGGGACATTTCAGTAATTCAGTAAATGGAACATTCAGTAACTTTTATTGAGCTCTAGTAGTGCAAAATACTTGTGTGCGAAAACATACAGACTATTCTTCAGGAAATTATTTTTTAGTAAGCAATACATGTATATAACTGTAGTGTCATTCAAAGTGAAAGTAAGTGATGAATGCTATATTATGGTAATTCATCATCAGTAAGAGAAAGAAGGAAGAAAATAGATGGAATGGGAGGATTAGGAAAGATATTTTGAAACAGGTGGCATTTGAACTGGGAATTGAAGGAGAAGTAGAATTTGCACTTGTAATAAGGAAGGAGACTGCAGGAGGAAGACTAGCAAAGACCTCTTGAAAGAGGTGGGATATAAAAATGACAATCATATAACTCAACGGAGGGAAGGGAGAAGAAAATGCTACAATGGAGAGTGATCTGAGAACTGGAAATTGGAGTGAGTTCAATGTGTTTTGGAACCGATGAAGAAACTAGTCTGTTAAAAGAGGAGGGTATATGCTTTAGCAGAAAGATGACCAAATTATTAAGGGCTTTGAAATTCGGGCAAGATTATAGACCTGGCCGAGGAGGAAATCAGGGTCTAGTTTTAAGTAGAGGGACAACACCAGAGCAGCTCTTTAAACACAGCGTGTGCTCTTCTCCCTGTACTGAATCATAAGCTCCTTAAGCAAAAGATCTCATCTGGTCCTCTCTTCGTAATCCCCCTGCCTGAAATATTCCTTGATTCCTTCTCTGCCTGGAAAGCTTATTTCCTTTCAGGTGTAAATGAAATAGGCAGTTTCCCCTGTGAAGAGTTTTCCAGCTTCCCAGGCCGAGCAAGGGGCTTCCTCCCTTGCACACCGTGACTTGTATCACCCAGAGCATTTATCACTTGAAATGTCATCATCTGTCTTTGTCCTTCTCCTTCACTAAAATACGCTTTGAGGGCAGGGAATTTGTCTTATTCATATTTTTATCTTCAGCACTACATATCCAGCTGAAGTGCCTGACATACAGTGTTGCTTAGTAAGTTTTTCTTGAATGAATGAATGATAATTATATAAATGGTTCTGGCAGTAATATTCATGATAAATTGAAAGGGAACTTAGACAAGGAAACTAGGTACAAAGCCACTGTGGTAAAAAAAAAAAAAAAGACTAGTGACACGAAAACATATTTGAAAAACTAAAAATAATCCAGTAAAATACAATATGATGGGAAAGCGCATTAGTTTTGAAGTTTTGAAGTCAGGGCTGACTGATAGAAGGAATAAAGGAAAGGGAACATCTGATGACCCAGGCTGGTGCTGTATAGTCAGGCAATAATGTTTTAAGCAATTCTGAGCAATTATAGGCATTTCATGTTTGTTTGGTCTGCTTCCAGACTGATAAAATTTTCATTAATCCTGTGATCTAGGATTTTTCTCATTGGTGCTATTGACCTTATTTCTCTAAAGATGTCAAAAAACTTCAGTTTCATGTTATTCTGTTTGCTATTTCAGCCTATAAATGCAGAAGTTGGTAACTTTCCACAACTTTCATATACCTGTATAGTTCTGTTCCTTGTGTAATGCTGTTACGCAGTTTTGGAGGGGATATTCCATATATGAGGCCTACCTCTTAATTTTGGTACTCCTTAAGTCAGCTGTATATCTGTTGTCTCTTCAAAGAAAGAAGGTCCTGTTTGTCTCTGTGCAGGATTAATTAAGCCTTAGGGCAGTGTTTGGTACACAGAGATCTGACTGAGAATCTGCCTGTGATTGCAAAACTGGCATAAGCCCTCTGTTGCCCCTTATCAACAGGTGGTGGAGAGGGAGCTCAAGTGAGCCCTTACTTCATAGCTTCTGAGACTACCCTTTTGAAATAGGGCAGTGACCTTTAACAGATGGTTATAGTTGTGTGACAATTTATCTTTTGTAGTTAATACTTTTCTTCTTACATATAGATAGTTGTAATGAAGTTATGTTTTCAGGCTATAAATGCATCTAAATTTCTATGACTTATGTATTATATATTTAAGTATAACACATGGCATTAGATTGGAGACCTTCATTCCCTATTTCATATGCAAACATAATTGTCCAGTGGAGCACTTGATACCTTTAATGAGCACTCTCTCAATCCAGAAGTGATATGTTGCCAAAGCACACTAATCAGAAGCAAACTTGATATAATCATCTGTTCTGCTACAATTTACTTAAAACTCTGGAAATTTCAACTATGGAAAGGTGAGCGGAACATTTTTTCTTATATTTTTGAAGGAGTTTGCCACAAAGTTTTCTTACCTGAATGTTTATTTATTTGTCAGAGAGAGAGCGAGAGAGCACAAGCAGGGGAAGTGGCAGGCAGAGGGAGAAGCAGGCTCCCCACGGTGCAGGGAGCCCAGTGTGGGACTCGATCTCAGGAACCTGGGATCATGACCCAAGGCGAAGGCAGGCGCTTAACTGACTGAGCCACCCAGGCATCCCTCTTACCTGAATGTTTAAAATAGAGAGTTTCCCGGGTGCCTGGGTGCCTCAGTCAGCTGAGCATCTGATGCTCAAACCGAGAGGTTTTGGCTAAGGTCATGATCTCAGGATCTTGAGATTGAGCCCATGTGGGCTCCACGCTCAGTGGGGAGTCTGCTTGAGATTCATCCCAACTGCCCCAACTCCTGGTTCTTGCTGTCTGGATCCCACAGCCCTGAGCCACCCAGGCACCGCTAAATAAATTTTTTTAAAAAATAAGAGAATTTCCACAAATGTTACATTTTTTTATTCTAGCTTAAAGTGCTGAGGTTTCACCTGCACTATAAAATGCTCTGATTTAAAAGATACTGTGTATCTTACTTTGGTGTTTGTCTTTAACTCAGCATTAGGTTATATTTTATTTTCACCTAATAATGGGAAAGAAAGAACTCCAGGGGATGTTAGCACAATTTAAAACTTTTAAGTAGCCCCATGTTAAATCGTTAAAAAGAGTAATTTTAGATACCTGTTATTCCACCTTAAATCTAAAAGTGAGACAGTATCAAATCTTATGCCACCCCTGTACTTGAGAAAGTTTGGCATAGTCCTGATAGTGGATGTTTAGTGGTATCTTTTAGCTGTGTTTATGTCATTGGAAAATTTTATTCTGCTTATCACCACCCCCCCCTCCTTTTTAGAAAACCCCCAAATACTTCATTTTCTTTTGAGGCAAGTTAGAAATGACACACTTCGTTTTTTTCCCCTTCTGAGAGTATATTTTGATCGGTGTATAATCTGACCACTATTACAAAGATCATGATATCTGCAAACTCCATTGAATTTTTTTGTCTTGTGTAAGATAAGAATATAAGGATATAAAACAATATTTTGTTATAGTCTGTTCTAAAAAGTATGTTAATGCAGTGCTTACATTGAAGATTTTCATTTTTTAACAATGTAAGTCCCCTTTGGAGGATGTGAAGTGTAAAAATGTTTTCTGAAGTGTAAAAAATGTTTTCCTTTAATTTGACTGAAGGTGTAGTATGCGTATACATGTGGAGGTAGGGAGAGACCAGTTTTGAAGATTTCTCCAGCCAGCTTTTTTTTTTTCCTTCAGTTAAATATGTTCTATAAATTGTGCTTCTAGAAAGGTAGGGGGGGAATGTGGTAAGAGGAAAGTAGAGGAATTAAAAATCATTCCAATAAAATGGTTTAATTTATGCCTCTGCAGTTAAGCAGTGCTCCTGGTTAACAGAAATACCCTTCAGCTACACAGGATTTTGGAGCGTTGGAGGGCACTCATTTGCACATAAATAGCCATTAACTGATAAATTCCCAGAGGTCTCCTGTTGCATGTTAGTGGTTCTGACCTACTTAGCTAGCTTAAATTTGTTTTACAGAATTATTATAATTCTATCCTTGGTACTTAAACTTTGTGATTAATGCATGCCTCACAATACAATTAAAGTATAATTACACAGTTTTGCAGTTACCGATCGTGGTGTTATTATTACAAAGATCTGGATTTTGCAAATATTAAAAGAGTTAAGGTTTCGATATTTATCACTTTTGCTGTTATTAAGTGATTATGTTAAATGGGACCCTTTTATGTCTGAAGAATAGATCAGAGAGAGGTGAATCATTACATGTAGCATTTGTTAGCTTGGAAGTGATTGGGTCAGTTAACGTGTGGCCACTTTGGGATGCTGTCTAGATTGTCAAATCCCAGGCATCCTTGCTTACCTTTTGCAAATGCTTTTGAAGTGCAGTAGGTTCTTCACACCATTTTCTTTCAGAAGTAATGTTGGGGTAAATGTTGGGAAGCAGTAGAAAAACGCCTGAGTGAGACTCAGTAGTTCTGAATTCTTAGGCTGACACTTGCTGCTTAGTTATGCAAAAGAAGTCATGTGCCTGAGGCTCTGTGTCCTCATCTGTGAAATGAGTAGTTTGGACTAGAAGGGGTTGGCAAGCCAACTCTGGCCCATGGCCTGTTTTTGTACAGCCATTGAGCTAAGAATGGTTTTTATGTATTTAAATATTTGTAAAATAGCAAAAATATATGATGCTGTATGTGACCTGCAAAGCCTAAATATTTATTTAAAAATTTGCCAACCCCCTGACTAGGTGTTCCATAGAGTTCTCTGCGCTGTTGGCATTCAGCATTAAATTATCCACTGATTCTTTTTGGGAGCACCTGGGTGGCTCCATTGGTGAAGCATCCCACTCTTGATTTCAGCTCAGGTCATGAGATCAGGCCCTGTGTCAACCTCCAAGCTCAGCAGGGAGTCTGCTTGAAGATTCTCTCCCTCTGCCCCTCCCCACACTCATGCTTACTCGTGCACACACTCTCTCAGAAAAAAAGTTATCTGTTGATTCTTTTTAGTTTTTTAAAGATTTTATTTATTTATTAGAGAGGGAGAAATAGCGAGAGAGAACATGAGCGGGGGGCTTGGGGGGGAGAGGGAGAAGCAGGCTCCCCACTGAGCAGGGAGCCCGACTCCATCCCAGGACTCCAGGATCATGACCTGAGCCGAAGGCAGACACGTAACTGACTGAGCCACCCAGTCACCCCACCGTTGATTCTTTTTTGAATGCTCTGTTTTATACATAGCCCTACACATCTGTTTTGGGTTTCACGTCTTCCATGTTTACTGTTTAAAGTTATCTGTGGTATGACACCCACTACCTGCCTCTTCAGTGCCCATGATACATCCAGTTCGTAGTCTCTTAAATTTGGTGGGAGTAGTGCCAAAAAATTTAAAAATTAAAATTAAAAATTAAAAATTTCTAAAAGTAGTGCCTGCTTTCTTGAAATTTAGATTTCAATTAAAGGAAATTTTCAGTAAAATGAGGTAGTAAAGTGTCAATTCTGCTGAAAGGTGGGTCGGGAAGAAACGCTTAACATTCTCACTTTGGGACACTTTTTTAAAAGTTGTGATCTGTTTTATGGAAAACTTACAAATAAATGTTAAATAATACTCTCTAACAAACATTGGAAAACTTTTCTATACATTTTTTTGAATATCACTTTTGGCCAACATATGGATTTGTAGCACAGTGAGGTTTGGCACTCCACTCTATGTCATTGAACATGGAAATGTGGGCCACTGTTAAAGCTTGAATGCATTTGAGAGGCAACCACCTGCTAAATATGGAGAAATTCGGCATCATATAGTGTTTGCTAGTTAATTTGCATTAAAGGTAATGAGCTAAGTAATTTTAAACCATTTTTATGTGATACTGTGGGGGAAATTTTGGGTCTTTCGAGAAAAAAAAAAGATGGTCAGAAATAGAAGCTGCTTTGTAAAGTTGACATGCAGTCATCACATATCTCCAAAGAGAAAATGGTTACCTCTAATAATCAGTCTAATGAATTCAGAAATTCATTGATTGTCCCAGCTCTGGGTAGATTAGGTAGAGACTTGCTTCAAGGAGTGGAATTTATGAAATGTTTGCTGCATCCAGCAAGCAGAGCCGCTATAATACAGCTGCCTCCTCAGTGGTTTGCTTTGATCCCGTGGAATGAAAGGACAGGAGGATCAGCTCAGGTCTAAATGAGATTACAAATGGTTCTGCCGCTTAACTGGTCTATTGCCAACTAGTGTGGCTTTGCACGTCCTAAGGGGTTTACAACAGAAACTGTTTATTGAGTATCATCGGTTTACTCAGCACAAGCAGGCTAATCCTTCCCAGCCTCAGCATGTTGTGGAATTGTGCAGGAGCCAACCCAAAAGCTGGTATAGCCAGACCCTCTAGAGCCCTTTGTCTCTCTCTATATTGATTTTTACCTGAGTTTAAAAAAATAAAACTAATAACCAGTCCTATTGTGAGCAAAAGGTTAATCTTACCTAAAATCTTACAAAAAGCATCTGTTAACCCTAGAAGGGACAACATCTTCTTTCTTTTTTTTTTTTTTCCTTTCTAGTCAAGTGGGATTTTCTAGTTTCAAATTTTGAAGACCAAGATAAGAAAAACAGCTTAAAAGATCTTGCTAAGGCATTCCAAGTTAAATGCTTAAGTCTCTTCTAGTAGTACTATAACAAATGGCTTTGTGAATGGAATATAGGATGATTTGTTTCTAAATAGCAAGTTTTTGCTTTATATCCATTTTGCACACTGCAATTATTTTTTCAGTGTGACAAACAAATGCATGAAAACATGGCTAGAAACCTTAATTAAAGAAAAGAACTCACTGCCAAGGTTAATGACCAATACTCATTTTGTCTGATGATCCCTTGATTAGTAGTCTATTTCTTTAATGAAGAAAGACTGGTGATTAAGAGTATTATAAAGATATACCTGTTATAAATAATCCTATGTGGGTTTTTTAAATTGTTATGTTAATCACCATACATTACATCATTAGTTTTTGATGTAGTGTTCCATGATTCATTGTTTGTGCATAACACCCAGTGCTCCATGCAGAACGTGCCCTCTTTAATACCCATCCCCAGGCTAACCCATCCTCCCACCCCCCTCCCCTCTAGAACCCTCAGTTTTTCAGAGTCCATCGTCTCTTATGGTTCGTCTACCCCTCCGATTCCCGCCCCCTTCATTCTTCCCCTCCTGCTATCTTCTTTTTTTTTCCTTAACATATATTGCATTATTTGTTTCAGAGGTACAGATCTGTGATTCAACAGTCTTGCACAATTCACAGCACTCACCATAGCACATACCCTCCCCAGTGTCTATCACCCAGTCACCCCATCCCTCCCACCCCACCCCCCACTCCAGCAACCCTCAGTTTGTTTCCTGAGATTAAGAATTCCTCATATCAGCGAGATCATATGATACATGTCTTTCTCTGATTGACTTATTTCGCTCAGCATAACACCCTCCAGTTCATCCACATCATTGCAAATGGCAAGATCTCATTCCTTTTGATGGCTGCATAATATTCCATTGTATATATATATATATATATATATATATATATATATATATATATATATATACCACATCTTTATCCATTCATCTGTCGATGGACATCTTCGCTGTTGTGGATATTGCTGCTGTAAACATCGGGGTGCACGTACCCCTTCGGATTCCTACATTTGTATCTTTGGGGCAAATACCCAGTAGTGCAATTGCTGGATCGTATGGTAGCTCTATTTTCAACTTTTTGAGGAACCCTATGTGTGTTTAAGTTTTATTTTACTATTAGGTACTTTTTTTAAACCTTCAGGTGTGAAGATTTAATTATTACAGTCTCATCTTCCACAAAGATCCTCAGTATGGCTCACAGTGGAAAATGATCTGGAGTCAGATCAGGCTTGCAATTCCACTTCTGTTCCTTATTGATCAAGTTATTTAACCTCTCTGAGTCCATATTTTCATCACCAAGCTGGAGGTGATATTATTTACCTTGCAGTACCTAATCAAACCAAATTAGAAAACAGTAACACTGAGTTAGTCAGTTTAGTCAAGGCTACTATAGTTGCTCAGGAGCCCAAAGGCATTAAAGATTATATGCACTGGATCCCTCCCATGATGCTAGAAATGATATTTAAAAAGTTGTATTACAGTAATCACGTAATCACGACAGTTTTATCCATTGCCATCTTTAAAGGTGTATGATCTCAGGAAGGCGGCTAGAGATGTTGCCAGGTAAATATTCTTCCCTTAGCTCACAGCAGCAGCTCTTCAGAAAGCCATGAGTATGAATCTAGCCTAGTTTTTAATTTCTAGGAAGGCCTGAATAATAAACTGTTATTTAGGATAGGTGGGCGAGCCATGTATTTATGTCCCTTCCTGCTTGAGTGATTGATTACTTGGTTGCTTCATACACAGCAATAGATGTGTAAATACTGTCAACTGTATTAAGTGCTAACTAAAAGACAAAGGTAGATTCTTTAAGAAGAGTTCAGTGGTCTCTCGGTTTACTTTCTCCTAATTGGCAATGAACACGTATCCTCAGTTATATGTAAGCACAAAATATTACTGTGGAAACATTTGGAGGCTTTCTAAATGTGCTATGCGATGGAATCAGCTAAGACTGATGTTTATCTTAAACACGCAGCTTGTCCAATATTTAAACCTAATGGACAAGATGTGTACCAGTTGAAAATGTAATATTTATCCAATCATTTCTATTCTATCAAGCCTGGCTCTAAAGCAATAGGTTGCACTCATAGAGTAATAAATTTTTAGTGCATTTGGAGATAAAGGCTATTGGTGGTGATTGCTTAAACTCTTTTTGCTCAATCATCTGAATGGTGCAAATCAAAGCATTTTGTCAGACTGTGAGAGGTTTCACCTAGATATTGCTTCCCACACACGCAGGTCACCATATAAATTACGTTCACGGTTTTACAGCATAGCTGGTGCTGGAAGTTAAATTGATGCCCAGTGGTGGAACTCGTAAAACATTTTCCTGTTAACATGACCAGGCAGAGTTGACATTGTTGATGGTGGGTTCGATCTAATAAACCATTGGTTCTAACAGTGATTTTTACTGTGCTTCAGAGGTGATGATGATGCAAGTTTAGTGATCCAACAGTTCGTCCTGAATGACAGAAAATTAGCTCTACTGTCTGTGTTACCAAATGCTGAGAAGAGTTGGAGTAGGGGGTGATTGGAGCCTAATATAACTTCATGTTCTGAAAGATGATGAATTACAGGAACAAACTCTTTAACTCAATGCGTACCTTCTTCACAAAGAAAAATGCTGATTTTTCTCAATAGAATGTGTTATATATCATCTATTGGAAATCTAGAAATAACATTATTACCTTGTTATTCAAATATGTAGGCCGTGCCCTCCTTTCAGAATCTTTTACACAGATGCTTTTAAGCTGATTCTCATTTTTAAACTCAAAGCCGTTTCACATTTGGTTACCTTTCTCTTTCTCCCTGTGTTCTCTAAAGTTACCTTCCTCTAATACTTTAAGCCATATCACAGGCTTTTTCATTGTGAACCACTGCAACAGTCAATCTAAACATCTTTTCCCATAAGAATAAATTCTAGAAGTTAATTTTCTTCTATTATAAATAATGGGAACTGTTTTAAAATTTATTTTGAAAGATTTCTTATTTGGTCATAACGCTTTATGAAGCTTCGGTCATAAAACTTCATTTTTTCTCTTTTGAGGTAAATTTGTTTTTCCCATTTCTAGTTAAAATTCACAGGATACTAACAAGGCCCTACTACTTTATCACTGTAAGCAAGGATCTTTCCAGTTTTTCCTTTTCTTGGTGTTGTATCTGCTCCCATAGCCCTGTTGCACGTTCGTACTCAATTGGTGATCTTCCTGTAGTTTGGTTTCATTTTATGAGATATCACAGGTTTTTTACTCACCTCTTTAACTGGTAAGAATCCCAGTATATGCATAAATTTTTTTACATCAGGAGAGGAGCTTTTTTGATGTGCAGATAAATGATATCAATGGTGCTACACAGATGAAACCTGTCATGTACAAATAGCATGTATCAAGCCCCAAGCATGCAGAACTAGATAAATCAGCTCATTTGCTGAAGCCTTACAAAAAGAAATTAGTGACATAACAAAAGCCTTTGAGACTCTCAGCCCTAATAATGGAGCTTCATAATAACCCCACAGATCCTTGACTCAATGGGGTAATCTTTTAGGAAAACTTTTCCCGCCTCTATCTTTTCGTCCCTTTCAAAGAACTACAGGAAACGCGGCGAATGGTATCTCTAGAGAGAAATGTGTATAAGTATCTGGGATAACTATAAGTTAAAATTAAGAAAATTACTGACTTAAATACAGATTTGTTCTAAACAAGTTTATGCTCTTATTTCTTTTTGATGATTTTGGTGATTGATCTTATACATTGACTAGTAACAGCTTTTTCTATATAGAATTCAGGTAAAGCTTTTCTTTTTAAGTTAGTATATTATAGACAGGATCTAATTCGTAGATTTCATTCAGCTGAGGCAGACCCTTTTGAGACTCTCATGAAAGCTATAGTCTCTCTTGTCATAAACATATACATTTACATATACACAAAACATCACATATAATTTCAAGGAGTTTACAGACTTCTAAGGCTTATATATCCCAGGTTTAGCATGATATTAAATGGTGACTAAGCTATTATTTCTTTTAGAGTTTGGTTATATTTTTATGGAAGAAAATTCTTCCTAAAACATCCCTAGATACTTTTTGATTCTTTTGCTTGACTGATTGAAATCCGAAAACACAGTCACTGTTGGAGCTGATGATTAGGTTTTTAGGTCCATTATCGCAATTGGCAGTGGTCGGTAGTGTCTGGTTGTGTAATTTACTGCGTTTTTTGAGTGTAAGAGAAATATTGAGGATGCAGAATACTTAAGAGGTTTTAGAAAATTATTTATCAAAGAACACTGCTTTTCCCAATGCATTAGCTATTGTAATTATACATTGGTATAATCTGTTGACATAGAGTTGGATTTGATTTAAATGGAAGGGAAAAAGACTGGACATTTTCAATATTTATTGATACACCTAGTCCATTAAAGTAAATTACAGAGCAAATTTCACTGTGACAGGAACATTTGGGTTAATGTAGTTAAGAATCAGTCAACATTACCATTAGACCCTTTCTTTTTAGGAATTTATTACCACCAATTAGGAAAAAGTGCTCACAAATGGAATTTAGTCCCAGCTTACTTGTTGTGGAACATCTGACCTCAAAAATGTTTGGGTCTTTCTTTACCTTTAACAAAATGATTGAATTCTTTTGAAGCAAAGCCACATTCCCCCATGTAGCAACTAAACACATGTAATAAGATGCAGTATCGTGATTCCAGCTATAGTTAGAGAGTTAGAGCTGTCTACTGTTGTTTTCAGAAAAGACTGCTGAGATGGTGAGAGGCTAGTTTTTGGAGAATGGTTTGATTAATTAGCTTTTAAAGATGTTCTCCATAGGTTTGCAAATATACTACCCTATATCTAGGGAAAATTAAAATGAAACTTGGTTCAAAAAAAGAGCTGTCAATTATTAATGAAATGTGAAAGGAACAGAACTGAATAAAATGTATGGAGAGTAAATATGATAGTATACATAAGATGTCCCAGTACACACTTAATATAGATGTCCTGTACTGGACAGGTAGAAAACTGAAGTAGCTTTTCTTTGGATGACCCTTATATTTGCATCTCATTTGTCCTAACCAAGTCTAGAATTTCTGAGATTATTGAAGATGGTTCTTAGGAGGCTAAAAAGCTATTTGATCTTAAGTCTGCCTTTGGCACTGTTGCAGATACCACCCCTTGATTATACTTTTAATAAAAAGAAATCTTTGTTTCCCCTTCCCCATGTGTGAATTCCTTGAGGTCAGGTCTGTATCTTTTCATCTTTGAATCCCTAATTCCTACATAATCCTTCGTATATAGTGGGCACCTGTTCTTTAGAGCATACTAAACCATGCCAAAATATAGTGGCATGAAACGCTACAACAACCCCTTTATTATGCTCACGGATTCTGTAGGTCAGAAATTTGGAAAGCCAAGGACAGCTCTTCTCTGCTCCACCATGTCTGAGGCATTAGCTAGGATGATTCTTTCTGGGGGTAATACAAAAGGCTGGGGACTGTACCACCCGAAGCTATAGGATCCAGTTCCCAATGACTTGTTCACTAACATGTCCAGTGTCTGAGCTAGTATGGCTGAAGGCCAGGCCAACCTAGGACTGTTGACTCAAGTGCTACTTGAGTAGCCTCTCCAAAGAGTGTTCTCAGGGTAACTGTAACTCATGCCTGGCATTTCAGGGCTCCAAGATTGTTTTCCCAAAGCAGAAACATCATGGCCTTCTATTAACAAACTTTGGACTCACATGGTGTCATATCTGCTACACCCTGTTGGTCAAAGCAGTAACAGATCTCCCAGGCCCTAGGAGTGCCAAAGAATTGATGGCCATGTTTTAAAACTATTACGGTATTCAATATATGATGGAATAGCTCAAGGGCAGTGGAGCAGAGATGGGACACACAAGAAGAAGAAGATTAAAGACTCTGAGATGTGTTTAATATCAGATATTATTGGCTCTGGTGTTGCTAAGTTTGATAGATTGATGATTTCTGTTCCAAAATGAAGGCATTTTCCATAAATATTTTGTTTACATCATTGCCTACCTGTATTACAAATAACTATTTGTAATCTGATTTCCTTTTTTAGCCACCAATTCCTATGGGGTTTTTTCCCCCTCCTTTTTCTTGTATGAGAATTCTATGCGTAACTCACCATTTTAGATAAGATCCAGTGCATGTATGATTGCTCAATTATACCTGTCTGTTTACAGTTAAAGAGGAAGAGAATCATATTTAAATTCCCAAAAGACCAGTATGGCAGCTTTAGATATTTTATCAAAGATGTGTATATTCTATTGTGAGACTTCTTACAGGGATGATCTCCCCTCTCAGTGCCTCTAACATCAAAAACAAAAGATCCTGAATCATAACTCATGGTCTTAACCCAGGTGATGTTCTGGTAGCAGGCAAACTTGGAAACTGACTAGTTTTATATTGAGCCCATAATCTTTCCCTCTCTTGCTTTCATCCATTCCTTGGACCCACATACTTGGTATTAAATTTAGAGGATGAGTTCCTAGAAATGAGGGCCCTAACTGAATACAAGCAGTACAAGGTTACTGTAGCATTACACCTTTGGAAATGAGTCGCCATGGTCAGTTGGTGATTGCTTTCTTGTTCTTTTAGAAATCCCTAAGTCATGGCATCCATCTGCCTATGGTTTATCATAGTTAAAATGTCAAAGGACTTCAACCAAACCTTGATGTGGTCTCTTTCCCCTAACAATTTCTTTAAAGGCATCTTAAGGTGCTGTAAAGCTTAAATCTTAATATCCAGCATAATACTTTTTCTTTGATTCTTTGTGTTCAATTCAGGACTATTACTTGTTGATTATAGGATTAACTCTTCTCCCAAATACAGAATATATGGCAGAAACAGATACCAGAGCAAAGTAAATATATTCAACTTAGGATAGCGCAATAAAGCACCCATTTGCTAAGAGCACTTGCACTATACTATGCTAATAATGCTAATGTTTGTAAGTCAGACCTTGGTGGTTCTGTTGTGCTCACTTTTATTCAATGGGAATATAAAAACAGCACTTAAGCATTTGCAAAAGATATATATTTACAGTATGTTGTGATGAATTATATATATTTGTATATGTACCAAGTCACATATGCTCATACTTACCAGGTTGAGGTTTTTTTTAATGAAAATATTTCAAAGACAAATAGCATTATAACATTAGCTTTGTGCATTTTCACACAGGGTGTTTAAATGTGTAACTGTATAAGGTAGTCCTTATAAGCTCTAGGTTATATTGGGAACAAACTGTTGGGCAGATAAATGTTAGGTATATAAGCTGGTTTTGTCTCTGTTGATTCTCTCTCCTTTAAAGAATTGTTCACTTCTAGGTCTAACTTTTTAGGTGGCATGGGCCTTCTTGACCTGGTCTCCGTCAATACTCTAGTTTCATTTTTCCATCATTCTGCCCCTTGACCTTTCATCTTCTGGCAATACTAAATTGTTTGTGAGTCCTCTCATACACCATGCAATATCATGTCCCTCTGCTTTACTCATATTATTTCAATTTCCTGAAACTTTCTTATATTATTTTTTCATTTAGCTAACACAACTTCCATGACCTTATAATGGCTTTTTACTCCAAGAAGTCTTTGTCAAACGCCCACTTGGGCCAAATGTTCCCTTTTTTGTGCAATACTCTGTACATACCTCTTTCTCAGCACTTGATTGCATATTCTTTGAGAACAAGGACCATATTTGATAACATCTAATGTAGTACGTCACGTAATTAGTAGACACTGAAATGTTCGTTAAAATGAGCTGAACTACCAGGTGGAGTGATTCCTGAGTCTAATTGTACTCTTGGACTCTAGGTCCAGATTTCCAAAAACTTTTTGGAATTTGTTACGCAAGTTTTCTGTTTTCAAATCAAATTGTACTCTCCTCTACTAATTAATTGCTCCTCCTGACTTTCATTTTCCCTCCCCAAAAACTTAGCAAAAAACAAAGACTGCTTTTTCCTCTCCCTCACAAAATGCCAAATAATTACCGTGAGCTTTCTTTTTCCTTCATAAGTAGTTCAAATTGTGTATTAGCTCATACCTAGATGTTTACAGAAGCTTCATAATTGGTCTCTCTGGTCTCTAGTCAGTTCTTATTCTAACCCATTCTGTTTGCCATTACTAGATTAATTTTTCCCAAAGCACTATTTTCATTATGCTATTCCTCAGTTCAGAATCCTTCAGTGGCTCCTTACTACCTTTAAAATGAAATCTTGATTTCTTTTAAATTATTTTTTATTTAATTTTTTTTAACAGCAGAATCTGCCTTAATTGTTTTTGTGTTCCTGGCATCAGATGCAGTGAGTGGTGCTGAGTAACTTTTTGTGAAGTGAATGAGGAAAGCATGTGAATGAACAAATGTGGCCATATTTTCCATTCTTAAATGTATTGCCTTCTAATGTTACTATAAAAATTCTCCATTATAGTCAGAGTAGCCGCTTTTTCTTTCCTCCCCAATCACCTTTTTCCTTTATATTTTTCTTTTTAAGATGTACATTATGTTACTCTTCTGCTTTTGTGTCTTGTTACCTACCTTGATCTTATCCAAATTCCTTACCATGGCTTACAAAGCCCTACAAAATCTGGAGCCCAGCTACCTCTTTGAATTCATCTGCTGTTCCTTCTATCACCGGTTGTGCTGCAGCCAGCCAGCTTCCTAATTGTTTTTCCTTGAACCTATGAAACTGCCAACCTTGGCACCTTTATATTTGCTGTTTCTTCTCCCTAGAGTGCTCTCTCCCCGCCCCCCACAAGTCCCTCCCTTATTTAGGTTTTTGTTCAAATGTCACCTCCTCAGTAGATGTTTCCTTATCATCCTAGTTGAAATATTAGTTTCCATCATTCATCATCTTCATACCTTGATTACTTTTTATCTACAAAGCTTACCACAACCTAAAATGTTAACACATAATGTTCCTTTCATTATATATCTCTCATTAAAATAGAATGAGAGGCAGAAAGACAGACTTTGTAACAACTTTTTATCCATACTGCCTACAACATATACAATATGTGTTGAATTAGAGAGTAAATGAATGGATTTTGTATACCTTTGTGCTTTCACTTTACTCCTTTTCACATATGCAGTTCTTAACCTCTTCTTGGAGAATCATTTCCATGCCCATTTTCTCCCACTGCCCTCAATGATCTTTCTTCTCTGAGTTGGTATAAAACCCACAGTTTGTTTTACACTTCTGCCTACAGAGTAGAGGAATGGTTTTTAACCCTTCTCTAGTACAGAATTGTATATGGTCTTGCTACTCAGTGTGGTCCATGGGCTACTAGTTGCATGGCCATATCCTTGTCTGTTATTAGAATTAAATAGGACATATTGCAATAAATGAAGTAACTTTTATTGTTGACCAAAAAATCAAAGACTGTTTATTGAGAATATAGGTATCAGTCCTATTCTAAATATTTGATTTTAACTAATTTAGTCCTGTAGGTACTATTTTTGCTCCCATTACATAGACAAGGAAAGTGAGGAAGGTGAGAGCTTTCAGTGTGGACCAGGGCTGGCAGCATCTACCTAATAGAAATGTAAACTCTCTGGTCCCTCCCCAGACCTACTGATTCAGAATTTTAAAACATTATGTTTAGGTCCCAAACTTGAAGATGCAGGGAGATCTTTAGTAAGACTAGGACATTAGTAGTTTTAGAAAGCTCTGCAGATCATTTTGATGATAGTCAAGATTAAGAACGACCAAGGTAGATCCTTTTTATTGGTATGCAATAAAATGAAGTGAAATAACACTTGGAAAACTTAACTGACTTGAGACCCATAATCATCTATAAATGTGACTAATAAAATTGTAAGAGTAATTCCTAAAAATAATTGTGTTTTATTAGCATATTTTCGTGCTATACCATATTTTGCAGATAGTGGCAAGCAACTCATTTTAAGTACTTTACCAGTATTATTCTGTAAAACCATAAGGCAGCATTGCTATGAGTATGCTTGGTTTGCCAGACTCAACACTGGATTCCTGATTTTTCTCCTTCCCAGTCTTGCAAATTAGTTAATTATGGGCAACAGGAAATTTTTTGAATTATCACATGTTGGTTGATTTTTGGGATCCTTAGAGAATGACCTACACTCCCCAGAATTGTTAAGCCTTTAATGTTTGTGCAACTGGTTTGCCACCTGGGACTGCGTGTTATACTAGTTTGTAGCTACCTTTATTAGGAACTTAGCATATGAATGAGTGAATGTAGCAATGTGACATTTAAAACATGTACTATTTGTATGGGTGGCAAAATGGTATTTGAGGTAGTTGTAACATAGTTGCATGGATATTAGATTGACTGCCTGTGTTCAAATTCTAGCTCGTTGCTTACTAACAGTATGACCCAGTTAAATTATTTATCCTCTCTGTACTTAGATTTCTTGTCTATAAAATGGGGATAATAATAGTACCTACAGGATTAAATTAGTAAAGGCCAAAAACAGAATAAGGCTCGCATGTGTATTCTCAATAAGCAATCTTTGATTCTCTGGCCAACAATAAAAATGTTCTATTTATGGAAAGTGTCTTACTAAGAATTCTTGGAACAGATGAGGAAATGACCACATAACTAGTGGTTGACAGAGTAGGATTTATACTCTGGTATGTCTGTCTCTAAAGCCCATGTCTCCCTAGATAATGCTGTGCTGCATCATGAACATGGTCATTAGGATTTAGAAGCAGTAGAAATGTGACTAAAATACATATTATCTTGCCTTACAGGCTACAGATTGTTATTACCTAAGTAGCGTGATTTGATAGTTTAAGAGTTTGATGGAAGATAATAGGGCATTATTTCCATTTAACAGATGAAAAACTAAGTCTCAGAAGTTTTCTGGGATCACAAGCTGGGCTTCTTTCTCCTGGACAGGTGTTCATGTGGACAATTTTCCTTACATCTTGAGAAACCCTTTTATTCTTAATAGTGCATTGTATGTGTCTGGAAGCATCTTCACCAGTGCTGCGCTATTTGTCATAGTCCCTCAGTAGTCAAAACAGACTTGATCTCACATATTCACTTAGTCATCACTATCCATTCACTCCTCCACGTACACGCAAACACATTGAGCTATTACAGGGAAGCATTGCAAGGCATACCCAGGCTGCTTGCTATTTGCTCACCTGGCTTCTGACTCATCACCCCTCCCTGATGACTGGGGGCATGCGCAGAATTGGGGGTCAGGACTCAAGCTCAAAGCTGCAGAAGTCTCTTTGCAGTGGGAGGCTGTATTTTTTTTTTTTTTTTCTGATCTTTTGAAGACAGGATTGGATTGGATGATTTTTAGGGTAACTTCTACCTGTAAAACCTAGGGTTTTTTTTCTCGTAATGTTATTACTTTGATTATGTTATATTCTTTCTGGGTAGTAAAGCAGATTAGAGCCCTGTTTTTTAGAGGGGAACAAGAACGACAAGAGGATCCAAAATACCTAAGGTTTTTTAGGGAGTTTAGCTGAAACTAAAAGTGGTCATAGAGTAATCTGATTCCCATCCAGTTTCCTATTAGTTAAATCAGATACTTGGAATAATTATCTGTAGTGGTTTAGAAACAACTTTTTAACTTAGAACTTACCATTTTATTTTTCACTAATACTGATTGAAGAAAGTTGCCAGGTTTGGAGTAGAACTAAAAAAGGAATTCAACTATTAATCATTGTTAATCCCTTGCTGTTAGCTCTTATCAGTTGCATTTATTATATTATGCTTTTTCTGTGGTCACAGGTCCATCACTGGACAAATTTTCTTTAACTTTTGAGGCATAATAATATTAGAAATACTACATATGCAACAGTGACTACTAGGAAAGTGATGTACAGGAGGTCATACCTTGTTTTGTAATTATCAGTTACAGTAGAAACCCGAGCAAAGGGAGATTAGAAGTAGAACCTAGACAGAGTAGTCCAGGAAGTATCTGCAGAAGCCTGCCTACACTGTTAGGAAGGTGTGTGCTACAGAAACTAGGCTGGCAGGCGGCGGCGGTCAGGTGCAGGCCTCAGTGCCTCTCAGGTGATAGATGCCTCAGTATATTTGCACGACTGCTTAGGGATGGGACTGTGGGGGCTTCGATGGATAATTGAATATGTGTAATCACAGCAAGAAGAAGTGGAACGATAAAAACAGGAAAGCAGATCTCGGAAAATGGGGCAAAAGAATAGTCAGATGCAGGAATCAGGAAAGTGCTTGAACATAATGAGGAGTAAGCCAAAGGGGGCAGGATACCAGAGCTAAAATAAAAGCCTAAGAGGAGCTGGTAACTAGGTAGGTAAACTTTGGGTATTTACTTGGTGCAGTGATAGGTTTCTAAACATTTTCAGGGATGTTATTTCATTCGGTCTTCACAATAAACCTAACCGTGGATATAGCAAATGATTGTTCCTCTTCTTCACTCTTAAGAAAATAAAAATTGGGAGGTTACTCACTTTTTTCAAGGTTACACTGCTCTGAGTAGCTTTGCTAATAACCAGCTATGTTACTCAACATGTTACTTCTTTTGTCTTAATTTCCCCATTTATAAGATTATAATCATAACTGTACCTAACTCATAAGGTAAGAAATAATGCTTATAAAACAGTTAACATGGTGCTTGGCACATGGTAAATACCAATGAGTGCTAGGCATTGCTGTTTTTTCTATGAGAGCTACAATTTGAATAACTTAACGTTCAGCAAATTTTATTTTCTACTATACTGTATTGCATCTTTTAGAATGTAAGTGGGATGGTTATGCATGTCTGTTTCCACATGTGTGTATTTCCAAAATGATTTTAACCCATATTAAGTTTGTCTTTACTCAAAATATTTGCCAGGTGTTGGGAGGTTCTATAACTATTGTGATATTTCTTTTTGGCTTTGACCCGAAATTACATTTTACTTTCTGCGTAATAAATTTACTTTCAGATTTTTCTACTGTTTGTTGAAAAAGGTAGAAAATATTTCATAAAATAGCCGTGACAACTAGAATGTGTCATATTCTTTATGTATTTCATATACGTTTTGGGTTTTATTTATGTTGTTACCTGTAGTGACAGAGCTGCTGTAGATATGTGCATTTCTGTAAATGTGCCTTCATCAGATATGCAGTCACATGTAATATAATAAATTTATTTTTCTCTGGTCTTTGTGTAGTTAGTTTTCTCATCCAGAAAATGTAATTAAAAAAAAAAATCACCTGTGACTGCAAGGGTTCGTTCCAGCTATTTTGGCTATAGTGCAGAAATTGGATTCTCCCCTCAGACTCATAATACAGTATATCCTGGACATTTCCTGCATCTGTCCCTCTCTGATTTGTTCAAGTTTACATAAATTATTATAAGGTCTTAAACAACTTTGTTTTGTGGTAAAATAGCAGATTATCATTCTTATTCAAACTGATATTGCTTAAACATTCAAACCATCAAGCAGAAAGTATTTTGCATATTCCCAGGATATAAAGCTTCTTTCGAACCAAAATGCAAAGTGGAGTGCTCGCTTCCGGCAGCACATGTACCAAAATGCAAAGCGGATGCACATTTCCAAAACAAGTCGGATTTTGGGTCAATGTCTTACACTTAATTGGAACTTCTTTTTGCTGTGTTAACTCTCACTTTGGAGGATGTAATCTCTAAATTTAACTTTTTAACCTAGTGGTTTGGTTTTTTTCAGACCTCTGAGTCAGATCCCCGTGGTAACTCCGAGTTGTACACCCTGGCACCTCAGCGTTTTGGTCTGGAGAGGTCAAAAGTGATTCAGATTTGTTGGCCTTTTTCAGTATTGCCTTGAATACATTTTTCTTGGTATCACTTACAGTTTTTGCCAATATAGAATTCTGGTGTTGCCCCTGCCTCTTCACAAGGCAAAGCTACATGTGGCTTTTCTAGCTCCTTTTCTTAGGCTTATTGAAATTTCTTCAACCCAGGTAGGAGGAGAAGAAAATTGGCCGGTGTTTAAAGTATGTGGGTATTAGTGAGTAAGTGTGTGCGTCTTAGGGTGTAAGAGGAAAGTATGGGCTTCAGAGTCAGTTTTAAGTTCAGATTATGGGGCCAGCCCTTCCTCACCATGTGACCTTTGGATATATTTAACTTTCTCACTATCATCTTCATCATCTATAAAGAGGATTACTGATACCTATCTCATAGAATTGTTCTCCTCTTTAATTAAAGAATTTCTAGCACAAAGAAGATGATCAAAAAAATGATATCCCTCCCTAGGGACTAGGTTTTAGTTAGTGGAAAAAATGGATTGTTTATGTAGAAATAGCACAATTCATCCTACCCAAATACAGTAAGGTATTTATTACTCTTTGAAACCAGTACACTTTAGAAAAGCTGTAAGTAGGTTGTGCCAACGGTGGTTCTATTTTACTTGGACTCCAGCGTGTTGACGTGTGGTCATGAATTTTCTATGTTGATGTAGGCAGTTAAGTTAGGTGCCAAATGGATTTTAGTGGTTTGATACTCAATTTACTCGAAGCGAAAGGACCTGAAATGGTTCTCTAGCCACTAGTTCAAGTTGAAAGCATCTCAGGCGGGTTTTTACAAGAGAGGATATAGCAGATATTTGGTTAGCTTTTGTGAGAATTGCTTGCTATGATCTTTTTCCCCAGGCATTTGTATACTTTTTTTTTTTTCCCCAGTACCTCAAGGAGTAGGAAGTAGTGCCTCATGATTATCCAAGAATTCCAGTGTCAAGGGGCACAGTATCCTCATGTTATGTAACTTACAATTTTTACTTACCTATGTGGTCTTGGATCCAGTTTGATCTTTCGGTGGAATTGCTTTAGGGACATGTACTAAGTTCTGTATTTTGTTACAGGTATTTTGAATATCCACTTCCCCTAGCTAAATTAATTTAAAACATCAGGAATGTTAGAATTAATGTAATATTTCTCTTTTTTTAGTACTAATTATTTTCTTAGTAGAATACTACTATCAGAGGAAGTCTCTGCCTCAACTCCACGGTTTTCACTGCTTTGTCTTTAATTGAAGAAAGCAAATCTATCTCAGGATGGTGTCCATGCATTTGTATCTACTCACAATTGATGTGACAGTAATAAAAACAGGAATAATATTATGGTTGTACATTTAGTTTTGAGTAATCAAATTATTAATGGCTGGGCATATTGCAAAAACACCTCCTATTCCAGATCACTAAAAAAATCTCTTAGTGTTTCCTTCCCCTCTTACATTTCTGTTAAAATCTAGAAATGTCTAAATTTCTCTTTTTTAGGTTTTTATGTTAATTACAGTTAATTAACATACAGTGTTATATCAGTTTCAGGTATAAAATACAGTGATTCAACACTTCCATACATCACCCTGTGCTCATCACAAGTGCACTCCTTAATCCCTATTACCGGTTTAACCCTTCTCCCTCCTTCAGTTCTCTATAATTAAGAGTCTGTTTCTTGATTTGTCTATTTTTTTCCTTGTTTTGTTTCTTAAATTCCACATATAAGTGAAATCATATGATGTTTGTCTTTCCCTGACTTATTTTGCTTAGCATTATACTCTAGTTCCACCCATATCATTGCAAATGGCAAGATTTCATTCTTTTTTATGGCCAATAATATTCCCTTGTGTTTGCGTGTGTGTGTATATATCTTCTTTATCCATTCATCCGTCGATGGACACTTGGGCTGCTTCCATATCTTGGCTATTGTAAATAATGCTGCTGTAAACATAGGGATGCATGTATCCCTTTGAATTAGTGTTCTTGTATTCTTTGGGTAAATATCCAGTAGTACAATTACTGGATCATTTGGTAGTTCTATTTTTAATTTTTTGAAGAACCTCCACACTGTGTTCCACAGCGGCTGCACCAGTTTGCATTCCCATCATCAGTGTATAAGGGTTCCTTTTTCTCCGCATCCTCACCAACACTTGTGGTTTCTTGTGTTGTTGATTTTAGCCATTCTCACAGGTACGAGGTGATATCTCATTATAGTTTTGATTTGCAAGAAATGTCTAAATTTTCATTTGAATTAAGTAAATAGGTAAGTAAACCTTGAATCAAAATTTTAGGCAGTATTGAATTCATATTTTAATATTTTATAAAGAACAATAACTTTTTACTGTCTGCTATGTGAAAGTGATTATGGATCTTTTTAGACCAAAGTACCAAGATTGTATCTGGCAGAGTTTATGTAGGAAAATATTTCAATTTAAAATGCTACACATAAGCAAGCTAGATGTACTTACTTTCTGTTTGGTACATCCATGTCCTTAAAGCTCTTGGAAGATAATGGTTTAAAAAATTGTTTTCATGTCTAGATTGTGTAAAATCACTTGTCATAGTGAGTTGCAAAATGCAGACCTTCATTCTGAAGCTGCCTGTTTCTCATTTGGATCTGACATATTAAAAAGCATATAATTAATGGTTGACATTAGTAATTAACATTAACTTTATGGTGCTTAATATGCCATCATTCATCCATCAAATAACCAGAAATGCATAATGTCTTGGCATAAAGGTTTTAATTATATAAAACGGTCCTTCAGTTTTCCTATGATATAAATGTTAAAAGCCCAAAATGTATTTAAAGAAGATTTTTATAAGCATTTGTTGGGTGTTAGCTATATTTTTATTTCTTTTTAGGAGTATGCATCAACAATTGTGTCAGGAACTTCAAAAGGAGAGTGTGGACCTAATTGTGCAGTCTTCATTATCGGCTAAAGAGCGCCACCTTGCTGCAGTTGCCAATGCACTGTGGAGACATTTCTTTTCATTTTTGAAGAGTCAGAGAATGTCACAGATAGTGCCTCTCTCAGAACTTGCGGACGCAGCTGCAGGTCAGCGTTGTTAACTGGCTAATTAGCTTCTCGTGCAGACTCTGTCAATTTTTTCTTCTGTTTGCTTGGTAACAAACTCTTTTATTACAGTCTAATAAATGGACAACCAGAAAGATGAAAAGAATTACATATGTTAAATTAAGTTCCTTTGGCCTGTTGATTATTTTCTGCTCAGTAAAGGTAAAAATTAAGTTTTTGTTTGCTAAAAACAAAATACAACTTTCAATCTTAAAAATATTGAATATACATAAACTTTTTTTATGCACACAATATTTGGAAAGCAAAGTAGCATTTGATTTCTTCTAGTTCAAGGACTTTATGTTCACATTGTGTGTGAAGGTGTCTAGGTATAAGATGAAGCTATTTGTATGAAGAACAAAAGAACTGAGTGTGAATTCCACTTCACACCAAGCAGATGAGATCAGAATAAACATCAAATATGTAGAATGTTGTTTGACTTCTACTAGATTCTATTTTGGGTTGTAATTTTTCATGAATTTGACTCTTAGCCTAAGGTCATGTCCTTAGGCTTTAAGGGAATCTGAATCACATGATGTCATAGACAAGAATTTGAATATATGAGCACATATACAGTTTTCTAAGAAGAGATCATTATGTTTCTTAAAGGGATATTTTACCTAAAATATGTGCAGAAGCACTTGGATAGACAGAAATCAGTATGATAACTACATGTATTTAATTGCAATTTGTGTAAAAGTATATAATACATTTTGAGGGGCACCTGGGTGGCTCAGTTAAACATCTGTCTTTGGCTCAGGTCATGATCCCTGGGTCCTGGGATCGAGCCCCATATCGGGTTCCTTGCTCAGCGAGGAGTCTGCTTCTCTCTTTCCCCTTGCTTGTGCTCTCTTGCTCTCTCTCTCTCAAAAAAATAAATTCTTTAAAAAAAAAAAAAGTATGTAATACATTTGAATGTAATGCTTTTTAAAACCTAAGATCTAAACCATGGTTTGTTTTACCCTGGTGTGAATGATGGAAAACTGAGCTAAAAGCACTACATAAAAGACTGGATGATATAAATTGTGAAAGATCTTGAATTCTGCTAGCATTTCCATAATTAAAACATTACAATGACAGATTGAAGAATTGTGACAGGACAATAGTTTTCCAACTACTATAATGTCTATGAAAATAAATATTGATATTCAATCAGTTTAACCAAAGCAGACATTAGAAGCCAATATGACTTATCTTTCTTCCATTCATCATCCTGACTCTCAGTCAGTGAACAAAAATGATACCACACAAGTTTAGTCACGGCTGTCCTAGGTGCTAAAAGTAAATGGTATATACATATAAAGTAAAATATGTGTGGGTTTGGGGTTTGTTTTGAAATAAAGACTTGATAGGTTAGGAGAGAAAAATTTCCTGCATTCAGGAAGTCCTCAAACACCCACTTTTATTGCCATTGTGGATATACCAGTGGGGAAAAGGACTGCAATTTATTTTCTCACATATAAGTTACATGTTCTTATGGAGCTTATAGTGCGGGGGAGAGAACAATAAGTAAGTAAGCAAAATGTGTAATATCTGGTGATAAGTGCTATGGATACATATAAAAATATATCAAAGAGGGTAGGGATAGGGAAGGCCAGAGGCAGATTGTAATTTTAAATAGTCAGGAAGGCCTCAGTAAGTACCATTTAAGCAAAAACCTGAAGGAAGTGAGAGACGAAGGCTCTGCACAAGTCCACAGGCAAGAGCATGTCTGGTGTGTTTGCCAAACCACAGGGAAGCCATGAAAGGTCATGAGGCATAAGAAAGGGAGAGAGAATAGTCAAGAGATATGATCAAAAGGTAATGGAGAGCTACCTTGTGTTCTGCCTTGTGTGTAGTTGTAAAGACTGGCTTTTACTCCGAGGGTAGAAGCTGTTGGAAGAGTTTTGAGCAGAGGAGTGAGGAGCATCCTTCTGGCTGTGAGACTGAGAATAGACAGTAAGGAGGCCAGTTAGGGAACGACTGCAACAACTCAAAAATGAGCAGCTTGGGCTAACACGATAGCTCAGGGTGGTGAGAAGTGGTCCCATTTCCAATCTGAAGGTAGAGAAAGTATTTTGAAGATAGAGCTGACAGAATTTCCAAGTGGGTAGGATATGGTAAGCAGAATAAAGAGAGAATCCCCCATATTCCGAGATGAGGAAAATTGTGGCAGGAGCAGATTTTTATGAGGGAAGACTAGGACTTCGATATTGGACTTTTTTTTCTTTTAGATATCCAATAAAATCGAAAAAATGTTGCACAAGCACTTGGATAATGAGTGGAGGGTTCAGGGAAGAGATTAAATTAGGAAACTATGTATAAATAGTAAAGCTATGTAGTGGATGGGATTGCTGATTGAGTAAGTTGGTGAAAAGAGAAGTTTAAGGACTGGGCTCCAGGATATTCCCATGTCCAGATTTGTAGGCTAAAAAGGAATGCCAGGGAAGCAAGAGGAAAACCAAGTGTGGTGCCCTGGAAATCAACTGACAGAACATTTCAAGGAAGGGGAAAGTCAACTGCTCAAATGCTGTTAATGGATCAAGTAAGATGAGGCCTGAGATTGGTCATTGGATATAGCAAGAAGGGAGGTCACTGGTAACGTTGAAAAGGAGTTTTGGTGTAGTGCTAGAAGCAAAGGCCTGCTTGAAGATGAGTCAAGAGAAACTGAATTGCAGATGGGAAATGTAGATAAATCTTTTTATCACTATTTAAGAGAAGTAGAAAAGGGGGGATATTAGCTAGAGGGAGGTGTGGGGTCAAAGAGATTTTTTTTTTAATAGCACAGGAGAAATTTCAGCATATTTATAATCCTGACAGGAATGTTCTGGAGTGAGGGAAAATTTGATGATGCAAGAGAGTCTCTTGTGTTTTAATGCCCAAGAGAAATGGGATCCCATAGAGGATTTGGCCTCAGATCATCTGTAGTAGCAGAAGAGAAGGCAGAGGATATGGCCCAGGTAGAGGCGTCTGGGCAGATGTGGCAGGATCTTGCGGAAGTTCTCTGCTGATGTTTCTCATTTCTCTGTGAAGTAGTAAGTAAGGCCATCAGCGGAAAGTAAGGACGGGGAGGAGGTGCTAGCTGATGACGGAGAGAGGAAGGAAGGTATGTGGTAGTCCTCCAGGAGAATAAAAATCTGAATGGACTGGAGTAATGTGGCAGGAATGCTGGCCAACTTAAAGTTTGTAGTCATGAATCTAAAGTGAGATCAGTCAGCCGGGTTGCTCACCAGCCATTTATACTGGCGTAGGTGCGTGTGGAGAGCAGACCAAGAGTTGGAATGAAACAGATGCTTTTTACCAGAGAAGTACAACGAATCAAGTAAGAAGCAAGGGAGTTGACAGTATACACAAATGAGTGTAACAGTGGACCATGCAATCAAGCTGCCTAAAAAGGGAAAGATGAGGCATGAAGGTAGCGAGAGACAGGGGAAGAGTTGTAGGATCAATGAATTGTATAGGTCCTGGTGAAATCAGATAGTTGTTGGAAGTTGGGGACCTGGAGCCAGAAAATGGGGTCCTGGAAGTGGAAATTACGGAGAGAACATATTTACCGGTAATGGCAAAGTCTCTCAGTATCAGCATGGGAGTGAATGGCTGAAATAGAATGGAAGATAGATTCACTAAGAAGGGGAGTTCAAGGAACTGAGAGGCCAGGATATTAGAAGAAAAGCCATCAAGGATTATGACAGGAGTGCTGCTAGAGAAGATGTTGTTAGTGAGGAATGAGGGGACGTGAACTAGGCAGCACGAGGCCAACGCAACAGGAGAGTTAGTGGCTGGTATCTGATGACATGAGAGTCAAAGCTGGAGGTTTTGAGGAGGAGGAGGAAAGGTAGAATGCTCTAGAAGCAGCCATGGGACCAAGGAACAAACTCTCCTATCTGTAGCTCAAATGTAGGAGAGGGGTGGGAGAATTCACAGCCACCATTTGAGAGAGCTGCATAGGAACCAGTGCTTCATAAGCAATTTATTGACAAACATAAATTAATATAATACAAATTAAGTTGGGGAATTCCCAGGAAATCACAAAATAAACGATATTTGTTTAACATGGTTAACGAAGAAATTCTAGTTCCTAGGCTTAGTGGTTCTGAAGGAAGTGGAGTGCCACTGATTATAGGAGGTTGCCGTTTAATAGACGACTGTCCAGTGTCTAAGGTAAGACTGAAGTCTTCTCTGTGGCAGGTGGCAAGTACATTAGCTTGATTGGAGAAAAGCAGATGCTAGAAATATTTTTTTAAATGGGTTTTTTGAATGAGAGAAACATTGGGTGTAGAATTTGGAATTTGAGGAAGCCATTATAGATTTGATCATGGTAACGCTAAAATGGGTTATTCTAGACCCATTCTTGGAGATCTAGATGATCGCTACAGAAATTTCTTTGGCAACATGAATTTAGTTCAGTTTTTGTCTTTTTGTTAGTTCTGCATTTCTAAATGTGACATTTTATTATTGAGTGGCTGAATTCTTTTTATCACTATTGATATAATTTGGGGAAGGGGAATAGTTTTTTAAAAATTCTTCACCACAAATATCTTTCATTTTAAATCTAGATTTTACTTTGCTTGCAATGGACATGCCCAGCACAGCTCCATCAGATCTTCAGCCTCAGCCAGTTATATCAGTGATGCAACTTTTTGGTTGGGATGATATCATCTGGCCCCAAGTTGTGGCAAGATATTTAAGTCATTGCCTACAAAATAGGTAAGTGACCTGATATCAGGTATGCACGTTAATAGAAACTCATGATTGATCAGTACACTAGGAAAGTAAGAATCTTCACAAATAAAAACTGATCTTACTACATATACTCTCACTTGGGTGGTTTTTTGCTTTTGGACAGATCAGCGTTTGACAGTGGCAGTAGCCTGCTTAAAAAACAAAACAAAACAAAAACTTTGCTGCTTAAGCACCCTTTCAAAACTTTTTTGTAGGACTGCCTTATTCCATCCTGAAATGGCCTTTCTATACTCACCTTGTGAAAGAAATTATGCAATTAATATTGCTGGTTCTGTAAGATACTAGTATATTATGGTATTTTTAGATTCAATGATAGCTTTCCCTTTCACAGTTAGATTTTTAAAGACTTGTCTCTTAACTTGTACAATTATGAACAAGACACTTCATCGTCCTGAACATTGGTTTGCTTATCTGTGTCTCCTGCTCTGTTACATAACAGATCTGAGGAACCCCAATAGAAAAAAACACACAATAAATAAAATTAAAATAGAAATAGTGTAATCAGGAAAATTTGAATAAGAATATCAAGATGAGGGAAAATAAAATGAATACTCAAGAGACCCCTGTAGCTCCTGTCCAAGCTGCCAGTCAGTGAGAAGGGGGATGCAGTCGGTGAGGTGTTCTTCTCATAGACAAGCTCACCAAGCAGATATTAAGTCACCTTCTCATTGGCTTTCAGTCAAAAAGTAAGGGAGTTCAACTTCGTTTGGATTATTTTTAGAATCTCGTCTAGCTTGAGAATTCTGTAGTAACAAACATTATTAGTATTTATTAAATACTTTTGTTAAAACTATCTGCTGAAACTAATTATTTTGTTTAGTTGCTGAAACTATTTTACTGAAACTAACTTATTTAGTTTAAAAAATAACATTTGGGGGCGCCTGGGTGGCTCAGGTGGTTAAGCGACTGCCTTCGGCTCAGGTCACAATCCTGGAGTCCTGGGATCGAGTCCCACATCGGGCTCCCTGCTCAGCAAGGAGTCTGCTTCTCCCTCTGACCCTCCCCCCTCTCATGCTCTCTCTATCTCATTTTCTCTCTCAAATAAATAAATAAAATCTTTAAAAAAAAAATATTTGGTATGTAATAACAGTTGAAGAAACTGAGATGTAAAGATGTTAAGTAATTTTAGAAAGGTCGTATAGGTAATACATGATGAACCTGCGTTCTACACTGTGTACTCTTTGTGGCAACTTATTTTCAAAGTTTTTCAAAACAGTATTTTTTTTTTTAAGATTTTATTTATTTGAGAGAGAGAACATGAGAGCGTACAAGTAGGGGGAGGGGCAGAGGGAGAGCGGGGAACCCGATGTGGGACTTAGTCTCGGGACCCTGAGATCATGACCTGAGCCAAAGGTAGATGCAACCTACTGAGCCACCTAGGCATTCCACAAAACAGTATTTTTAGAGTTATGACTTATATGTATTATTTAAATTTCAGACTTTACCTAGCACTTTATAGTTAGTTTAAGACCACCCTCATCCTTTCTAACCCCCGATTATAAAATGGGTAGATATCAGATTTAGCCAGGCCTTTGGCTTCATAGAAAGATTTTATTTTCAGTTGTTACTTTGGAATTCTTTAATAATGACCGCCCATGGGGTGGGGTAACAGGAAAGAAAGGAATGGGAATGGGATTGTTTAGAAGACTCACATAGAAATATACTTTGTCTTTAACTTTTTCTTATATAAATGGTCATGACTTCTGTTCTTTTTATTTACTCTAAGGGCCACTATTTTTTTTCCTACTTTCCACTTCATTATCATCTCTCCTTGCAAGTTATTAGCCCCTTTCTCGATTTCCCCATTTTAACCTTATTCTCTCTTCCTTCTTCCCCTTGGCATAACCTTATATGTGTGCCATCAGTGGAAAGAGGAAAATTAAAAATTAGAAGATTACAGATGAAAGCAAAAATATTTATGTAAAATTTCTTTTTAGGTGTATCTGTAGTATTTATTTTCAACAGTGCCTATCTGCATTAATGTGTAAAATAAAGGAGGCCAAGAAGTGGGGTATGTTAGAATGTTTTCCTTCATTTCTTAGTCTCTGTACTCAGGGAACATATTGTCAGGTTTTGGTTTTTAATATCCATCATCTTATTTTTACAGCATGTTATGTGAAGCACTTTCTCATACAGGCTGTGTATCTTTTCAAGCCTTAACTGTAAGATCATGGATTCGTTGCGTTTTGCAAATGTACATAAACAACCTCTATGTGCCTGATGATTTGTTCATTGATATAAATCCTGGACAGGCAGTTGGTAAGTATTTCAGACATTTTGCTTTCTAGATATCTAAGTATGTTTAAAATTTCCTGTTTTGTTACGTAAATTAATAGAAAAAGATACAAAATATACTTGTAATATTATATAAAATGTTTGTAACATGTATAAATAATAACATTTCTTTCTGCAGCCTGTTTCTTTTTCTTGATATTTTCCTGTTACCATATATGACAAATTTCTCTCCGATAAAGATAAAAGAACTTGTTTCCTTGGAAGCCGGGAACAAAAACTTGCTCTCCAGTGACAAGCTATTTTTTTACCTTGAAGAAACTGATCACACAAAAAAAGTAGAACTATAAAGTAAATAACCAGATATCACACCGTTAACACCTTAAAAAGAAAAGTATCCAATTATGAATAATTCTCTCCCATTTTATATTAGATATTTTACCTCTGTTCTGCTCTACTATTATTAGTCACAAAGTGATACTTGTACTTTATTTATTTTTAAAATATCCATACAGTTTTGGTTGTCTATAGGGCATGCCTTTTCATAAAGCTGTTCTTTTTTTTTTTTTTTTCTTGTCATTTATTTTATTTTATTTATTTATTTTTCTTTTTTTTTTTATTCTTATGTTAATCCCCATACATTACATCATTAGTTTTAGATGAAGTGTTCCATGATTCATTGTTTGTGCATAACACCCAGTGCTCCATGCAGAATGTGCCCTCCTCAATACGCACCACCAGGCTAACCCATCCTCCCACCCCGCTCCCCTCTAGAACCCTGTTTGTTTTTCAGAGTCCATCGTCTCTCATGGTTCGTCTACCCCTCCGATTTCCCCCGCTTCGTTCTTCCCCTCCCGCTACCTTCTTCTTCTTCTTCTTTTTTTTTTTCTTAACATATATTGCATTATTTGTTTCAGAGGCATAAAGCTGTTCTTTATGGCCATTTATAAATCACACAAAGGCTGGCCCGAAAAAAATGCTCCAAATTTACTTTGATATCTTATTGCATCATTTAGCTTTACGTGAATGAACTTTTGGGGCTAGGACATTCATAAGTATATGTTTGTTTGGTTTTAAATAAAACCTTTCCTTAGAGACTTAATTGAAAATTTTCAATTTTGTGGAAATTTGAATTTTTTTTAAAAAAGGATGTTATAAATGAATGCTGCATTCCATACTCTCATCTATATATATGTGTAATATAAATGTATATAATAAACATAAATATTATTATGTTGTTTTTATCTCAACAGAAAAAGAGTACTTGGAACAGTTGGCTGAACTGACAAGGTTGCTATTTAAACTCTCAGAAGTAAAGAATATTTTCTCAAAGGCTCAAGTTGAATATTTATCCAGTCCAGAAGACCCTACAAAAGCACTTGTTCTATTTTTTGAGGTATTTTTCATTTATTAGTATAATTGTCCAAATCCGTTATAATTATTTTTTCACAAAAACTTCAAGTGTTTATGAAGTTTTTTCTATAAAATGAATTATTTTAAATTGAATCATTATTGTTTGCCTGCTATTATAAAATTCTGGAGGAATAAAAATGTGACTCTGTGATTTAGTACAATTCACTCTTAAGGACAGCCAGAAGAATTACATTTAATGAAAAATAATGACTGAAGAATGCTACGTAATAGGGGCACCTGGGTGGCTCAGTCCATGAAGTGTCCGGCTCGTGATTTCAGCTCAGGTCATGATCTCAGGGTGGTGAGATTGAGCCCCACATCAGGCTCCGCTCTCAGCACAGAGTCTGCTTGAGATTCTTTCTCTCCCTTTCCCCACCCCCCATGCTCATGCTCGCTTTCTCTCTCTAAGAAAATAAATAAATAAAATCTTAAAAAAAAAAAAAAAAAAAGAATGCTACATAATACCCTCACACTAAGGCTTCTGTCAGTTGTAGGAATATCTTATTGCTAAAACTGCTAGATAGCAATATTCTCCAGATACTTGGGAACTAGATTGCCTTGTACATGGTCCCATAATAGTTCCAACTTAATGTTTACCACCCTGTAGCAAACAGTAAATTTTACAGTAAAATTTTATTGTATTTAGCATAAGCACCAACTGCTTCATATCATTTTGGTTGGGGCTTTAAAATCCAATCCATTTGTTTAGTTTTGTCTCCATAATAAATAGTCCCTTTCAACATTTGACTTTTAATTATTAATTTTGCAAGAATTTCTATTATGTGGTATTCTTTGCTTTACAGCCTTGTTGAAGTTGTTAACATGTTTGGATTAGTGTTTTTGTAAGCTATTCACAATAAAAGTTGGTTTATTTTCCCTCAGAGTGTTTGGTATTAACGTCAATGAAAAAAATACAACCTATAAGCTCTTGCCATAAATGTGAATTCTTCCATTGGTTTCCATTAAGTTAAAAGTACAATCGTATGACGATTAGTGATATCATATAAATCCTAAAAATATTTAGTAATTGTTTATGCAGCTATAAAACAGACATTGCTTTTATTTAGCCTTTTATTTAGTATTGATTGAATCTTAACCTGTACTTAAACACTTATGCTGGGAACCATACTGGACTAGAAAGGGAGGTAGAAGTCATTTATTTCACTAATAGTTTTCAGAAACTCTACTAATTTAAGCCAATCTGAATTAATTGTTCTTTCACCACACAGTAAATAATAGTTGTTTGCTAAATGCTAGATAGTATTATGCTAGGATTTCTTAGGGATTTGAGAAACCAGAAAAAGTAGTCCTTGATTTCGAGAACTTTTTACTTGTCTGAGAATACAAGATAAACACAAAGGTTAAAATAATAAGACAGTGTATGCTAAGTGCCAATTAGTTGTTAGATCATTCAGTAGGTTAATAATTCAGAGCATCTTGGTCTAAGAAGTTTGGATTTTCTCCTGTGAACAGTATGAAGGCTTTATAAATTTTTAAGTAGGTCTGATTTGATCAAATGACTTTTTAAGAAAATTAGTAACGGTAGATTAAAGGTGCAGAAGAACTGTTGGCCAGAAACTAGTTAGATTTAGAAGGAATTGAAAATTGAATTATGGGATTTTTGAAGGGATCTGAGATAAACACTGTGTTTAACCAAAAGAATGATACCTTAAGGAGAAATAGGAGCATCATGATTTAGGGTGAGGGAGACAGAGGTGAGGAGTCCAATTTTAAACTGGTTTAGTTTGAGATTGTGTGAGGAGTCACCAAGATCATTCCCAAGTGCTGTGTGATTTGCTGGGAGGACTCAGAACTCAGCATATAATTTTACTCACAACTATCCCTTATTAGAGTGAAAGATCGAGAGCACAGCCAGCAAAGGAAAAAGGTACATGGGCTGAAGTCTGGAGACACCAGGTACTGCTTCCAGTGGTCTTCTCCTAGGAGCTGCGCTGGGCATGCTTAGTTCTTCCTGAGAGGGATTGTGACAACACATCTGCAATGCTGTCTCCCGGGAAAACTCATTAGTGACTCAGTGCCTGAGGTTTTTAATGGGGACTGGTCACGTAGCTCTTTGAAAATTCCAGACCCCCAGAATGGAGGCAGATATTCAGCATAAACTACATTGTTTCCCTAAATAGTTTAGGCTCAGTGAGCCATTCTTACCAGGAAATGGTGGGAAAAACCTGAGGCCTCATTCGCCAGCCAAGGGCCAGACTTACAAGTAGGCCTTTTTAAAGATAGCAAGTCTAGGCCTACTGTGTTAACTCTTTCCTGCACAGAAATGATAGTATGACATGTAAATAATGAGAATGGAGAAGTCCCTGAGATAGTCTGAGAAATACATGTCTTATAGTCTAAGGAAATGAAGGCTAAACACAAAAGAAATACTGAGCTCTAGAACAGTGTGTAGATCTCAAAAGTGTGTTTCATAGACCTCTGAGGGTTACTGATACCTTTCCAGGAATTTTACAAGCTCAAAAGTGTATTGACATTTGCACAAATAGTGCAAAAACTTTAACACAAATCAATACCATGGCCCAAGATTATATTGGTGGTCATTATCATTTTCACTGCCATGCAATCACAGAAAAAAAAAAAAAAAAAAAGAATCCAGTTTTATTTAAGAACATCCTTAATGAAGTAGTAAAATTATTAATTTTACTGAATTTTGACCCTTAAGTACAGTGTCCTTTAACGCCCTCTGAATGACAATGGGAAGTGTACTTAAAGCATGTCTGCTGCATATAAAGCAAGGTGGCTGTCTATAAATAAACAGCACTTGTGTGGTAATTTGAGTTACAAGCTGACCTGACTGCTTTTATCTTGAAAGAAAAACTAACAAAGTATGGTTATTCAGACTTTGGTATTTGGCAGACATTTTCTCAGAAATGTATGAAATGAGTATCACTTCAAAAAAAAAAAAAAACAACTGACAGTGTTTGTTGCTAATGACATAATTTGAGCTTTTAAGAAAATCAGAATTTTGGAAAACTTGTATTTGCCATTATGAGCTTGAGAGCATCATGATACTTAAAGACTTTTCTGATGACACTGGTGGTAGTATTAACAAATAGAACTTTTTTTAATGAATAATGAAATGTGTCCACATTGGGAAGTGGTATAACTCAGTGAGCCAGAATTTTCCAGATAACCAAACGGGCTTTTTAAAACCATGCATGGGTATTACACAATCATTCAAAGAGCAAAATAGATCAGTGGCTTTTAAAGTAGAAGAGTAAAGAATATTCATTGACATGGTTCTGAATTCCATAATACAATTAACCTTTAAGAAATACCACTTGTCAAGTTTTGGTGTAGTATCAGAGAGGAATTCCTTGAAAGGGGTATCAGAGAGGAATTATCTAAAAAATCTACTAAAATACTTCTTTCTCTTCCATTTGCGTATATGTGTGAGATTAAATTGTTTTCATCTGCAACATATTGCAACAGATTTTATGCAGAAACAGATATGGGAATCTAGCTGTCTTCTATTCAGCCAGACATTAAAAAGATTTGCAAAAATGTAAAAATTATCACTATTTTTGTTTGTTTTGGAAAATAAAGCTGTTTTCTGTAAAAAGATTTTACTCTGTTAACATATAATGCTTATTATTTTTAAATGAACTAATAAATAATTTAAGTGTTCTCTTTTCATTTTATATGGTAAATATCAATAGATATAACCCAAATAATAATAAGCACCTTAAGATCCTCAGCTTTTACGTGGATAAAAGGGAACTGAGAAGTTTGAGAACTTCCGGTCTAGGAAAAGAAATGTAGAGAACCAAGGGCAGAAAGCTAAATCGAAAAAAAGATTTATCAGATCTATCTTTTGTTGCTATTTTCATTATCCACCTCATAGTCACTCCAGGTCATAGATTCCTTATCTTTTCCTCCATTCTACATTTTATTATCAACATGACTAACTTTAATATCACCTTGAATAACTTATCCTAATCCCTCATTTCAAAGCTCCTCCACAAGTCTTCTGGTGATCTTCACTCCTGCCCTACTTCATCGACCCACTCCCATGACAAACCTAAGTGAACCTATGGCATCATGTGCATTATCTGAGAGCTCTTTGACTATCACCACCTGTGCCTCCAATTCTCCAAGTGACCTCACATGACCTTCCACTTCCTTTTCTCCAAGTGCGACGTCCTCTCAAGGTCTTACTTCTTCCCTTCCCTTACTTCTTCTCTCCACCTTAATTAGACCCCTTAGGGGGCCTCACTGCAGCTGTACTGTTACCATCATCCCTACAGTCTTCCATCTTGGTTCTTTTGGTTCTGCCTACAAACCTTCAACCTTGGATTGGTGCAACCACTTGCTTTCTCTTCTTTGTCTTATCTGCTGAGAGCTGCAGGAGCAAAATCACATAACTGTATATTGGTGCTATTAGGTCCAATTTAGGTCATTGAAATCCACTGTAAGTCAGTTCCCAGTAATGGTTTGAAAACTTTGCTTCTCTTCTCAAACCTCCCGACCCATCTCTAGCCAGTCTGCTCTTGATTCTTTTTGTGACTGCTCACCTCTTGCTTAGTCTCACTTTTCCTCAACTTATTCTTTCTTTTATTTCCTTTGTTCTTCCCATTTTATCTTCTCTCACTGCCTCACCTCACCATTTCTCCCTACCACCTCTCACCATTTTTTCATCTGTGCACATTGCACCTCATCATTTTTCCTCTGAGAAAGATAAGCTAGAATCTAATTAACAGCTTATAAAGAAAATTCTGGGGGGGAAATCATATCACAGAACTGAACATCATAGAGGTCTTACATGTAAGAATTTGGTAACCTTGCTTGCAGATTTTCCTTATAGGAATTTGGGGATTATAATTGCCAGTTGTATACTAGGATATTTGGAAGGCTTGACATGATTTGATAAAACTTCTTATATTGGTTCCATTGATTTTTTTATTCTTTTAACCTTTTAATTACAAAAGGCAAGACTTAATTCTTTCCACTGGCATTTTTTAATTGCTGTGAACATTTATTGGAAAGGGAAGGAGGTACACTTAAGAATGTAAGGGGTGTGTGTGGGGAGAGAAATTTTCTTCATTTCTCAAAGTCAGTATTGTGTAAAACTTGGAAATCTAAATCATGTTTTTCCTTTTTTTTTTTTTTTTTTTTTTATAGGCTGTTGGTATTACTTACGGGAATCTGCAGAACCTTTCTGATAAATCTGCCATGGTCACAAAGTCCTTAGAATACCTTGGTGAAATATTAAAATATATAAAACCTTATTTGGGAAAAAAAATTTCCAGTGCAGGGCTGCAACTGACTTATAGGATGATGGGTATGTATTCCTGACATTATTAAAACTTCTTTAGGTTGAACCTATAGTATCATGATAGATAGGAATATACTAATACACTGGCTAAATCACTGTTCTCCATACAATCATAAGAATAATTTGAAAGACAATGATTTAGCTTACAGTAATTCATGTTGGCTTTCTACTAGTGTATCCTATCTTGCCCCGCCTCCTTTCGGACCTCTTCTTGTTATGCTTGCATTAATATTAGAATTAATTATGACCAAAACAAAATATCCTGATACCAATTTGCTGTCAGTAGTCTGTTGTGAATCACTCACATTGTGAATACCTGGACAATTAAAATGGACTTTTTTTTTTTTTAAGTTTATCTGTGCTTTGTTAGAATTTAAAATATCAGGAAACCATCACCCCCTTCTATTTTTCTGGTCTGCTCTGTATGAAGGAGGTCAGGAAAGAATTTATTACAGCACTAGAGATGTTTATGCTTCAAATCTTGCTTCTCACAATACTATGTTTTCTCCTTTCAGAAAGAAATCTTTTTCTGTGCTTGTGCTATAACAACACACACAGTTCATCCTTGAGGAAGTCAGTAATTTGAATACCTTTGTTCACTAAAGCCATGTTACTAACGAAAAATAGGAACTGGATAAAGGGAAATGAGAAGTATTTCCTTAGAAGTTTTTATACAGAATTTAAGGAGGGGGGGATTTGTTTGTTTGTTTAGTTTGTTGGGGGTTTTTTTGGGTTTTTTTTGTTTGCTTGGTTTTGTTTTTTTAATTTCTCTGTGGCCTAAACCTTATATCTGCTCCCTTTGATCTTGTGAACATATGAATAAACCTGATTTGGGCTGTCTGAAACCTTTTATCTTTGTTGTGAAAGATAAAGGAGAATGCAAAAATGCGTAAATATGGATGATGTAGAATGTAGTGAAAGCCATAGTAGCAATAAAAGCATCTTAATTTTAGAGAAAAACATATGTGATAATTTATTATAAATTTAACATAGTAAGATGTAGATGAATAAGTATTTCAGCATTCAGGCTTATAATTTATTAGTCTCTGTTAGATTTTTGCCAAGCTAAATGTATGATTTCAGGATATATCTTTATTTTATAAAATATATGATAGTCATAACTCCAAAATCATATTCAGATTGGTGATATGTAGACCCAGGATAAAATTCTCCTTATGAAGAATTGAGGACCTTCTTTGTTTTCTTACATGGTTGAGGTTTGACTTCCTGGAAGGTAGATCTGTATTCTTTCCTTTTGTCTAAATCTCAGAGACTGGGAATAGAATATATTGGTACAATGTTCCTCATTTATGCGTTAAAAATTAAGAACAGATAATTTACTGTCTTCTGTATGTAAAAGGCTCAGAAAAAAATGGAGGAAGAGCAAGTATAAACTTTTGAGGGTTCAGACCTTCTTTAAGTGTATGGGTTGGGTATATCATATTCACTTGAGGGAAAGAATTAACCACAGAAAAACTGTTTTATTTACCTGGCCAGTTCCTAACTGGGGATACCTCTGTTGTCTACTTACAAGAGTGCTAGTGAAAGGTGCAAACCATTCATAAAATCACACTTAAGATTAAGGCATCTGGGGTCTTAATTGTAACTCAGTAATTTCTGAAAAAGGATTGATTCATGAGTAGTATCTTCAACTTTCCTCCTCTTTATATCATTTTTTGTGGTTTTTCTATTTATATCTCTTATTTTTCCATCCCATGTTTTTCTGTTGGACATTCTCTCTTCAATCATTCTTCCTTTGTCTTTGTAATTGAAATGACCCTCAGTGCCCAACCCAAATATTCCATGCTCCCAGGTAGACTTGGTCTCCCTGATTATGCTTCATCTGTCCATCTCTTATGACATTTTTCATAGCCTGCCAGCTTTTATAATTATTTGTGTACTTGGCACGCCCCTACTAAATTTTAAACTCACTCATGATAGTAGCCATATCTTTTGAACTTCCTATTCCTGTTGTCATGTTGTATTTTGAACAAATAAAAATGTTTCCTGAGTTATATATTCAGCCTGCATTGGGAACTGGGGATACATCAGTTGAAGAGCTTCACCAATGTGGAAGATGTCATATACTAAATAAATGTTTCTGGAATATAATGATTTTATAAACCTAGCTAATAGTACATAATGTATCGGGGCACCTGGGTGGCTCAGTTGTTAAGCGTCTGCCTTCGGCTCAAGTCATGATCCTGGGGTCCTAGGATCGAGCCCTGCATCAGGCTCCCTGCTCGGTGGGAAGCCTGCTTCTCCCTCTCCCACTCCCCCTGCTTGTGTTCCCTCTCTCGCTGTGTCTCTGTCAAATAAATAAACAAAATCTTAAAAAAAAAAAAAAAAAGTACATAATGTATCTTTTAATATTCCTAAATGAGCAGAGTTACTTTCTAACTATAAATACATTTTTAAATGCCTATTGTAATGATCCCAATCCTCCTCTTTTTCTTTTTAATGCATAGTATATGCATAGAATAGAAGATAAGTAAACACATAAGAACTCTTATATTACAGTTCTCTTCCAGTTGTACAAGTATGTTCCCCACAATTTTTCTATATTTTCAGCATCACCAGTTAAATAATTTGTTTGTAGCCAGGAAAAAGATGTTTTTTTTTTTTTTACAAAGCTATACTATGTATTTAAACCTTTCTCAAAGTTTTTTACTTAAAAAATTCTTTCTGTTTGCATTTTTTTTAAAGATTTGTTTTATTTATTTATTTGAGAGAGAGCACAAGCAGGTGGAGGGACAGAGGGAGAAGCAGACTCCCTGCTGAGCAGAGCCCAATGTGGGGCTTGATCCCAGGACCCTGGGATTATGACCTGAGCCGCAGGCAGACGCCCAACAAACTGAGCCACCTAGGCGCCCCTGTCTTTGCGTTTTTAATACCACACATTTAAATGTTCTTCACTGAAACTTAAAAAAACTAGGGTTCTGGAAGCACCTGGGTGGCTCAGTCAGTTGAGAATCTGACTCTTAATTTCAGTTCAGGTCATGATCTCAGGGTCTTGGGATCAAGCCCCACATCAGGCTCCACACTCAGCAAGGAGTCTGCCTGAGATTCTCTCTCTCCGTCTGCCCCCTCACCCTGTGCTTGCACACATGCTCACGCTATCTCCGTCTTTCTCTCTCTCTCCCCCTTCCCCCTCTCTCAAATAAATCTTTTAAAAAAAAAAAAATTAGGGTTCTGATGTGGCAGTGAAACAAATGGATTGCCTCTGCCTTCTATGAACTCCTAAAACTTTAAGATCTTCAGCAAAGTGTTTTAACCATTGCAAAAGATGAAATACAAGGGTAGATGATAGCATTTTTGGTTGGAAGGCCCTTGCTCTTTATAAGTCCATTCCTGTGTGACACCTAAGAGTGATATGAATCATTTCAAATGTCAGTGGTGATGGCAGTTCCCTTTACAGGTACATTAATGTTAGTTAGGATGTGAGTTCTTCTTACATTGCTGTCATTCACCAGTTTTCCACCTACTGGAAAAATGAGGAGCAAGCCAGCGTTATTTAAAATACTGCCAAGTGAGCATTGTGTTTCTTTATGATTGATTATTGTATTTCCTTTTACAACGGAAGATTAATGTTGCTGTTTGTTGTTCTTAGAAGTGATTATTGGTTGGGCTTTTTTCTTTTAACATCAATATACTCTTCTATAAGCATATTTTTGTTTTCCTTCAGAGCTTGAATTTTAAACTTTTTTTCCTATGGAAATGGCTTTGAATTTTATCATATCTTCTGCATTCTAAGATGGAATAAAATACAAAAGTTCATGCAGTACATGTACCACTATGCCATTTGGGCAAGTGCTTAATGATCTCCTTTTAAATTTGTTGTTTCAATAAAAAAGACCTCAGTAGCAGAAATAGACTCTAATGGGAAGGAGATATCTCCTCTTAATTACTTTACTAAACAAAGGGTGCTCATTTTTAGCTCCACTCTCATCAAATGTAGCAACTGACTCCCAGCATGAAGGAAAACATAATATATTTTATGTAGTGAAGATGTCTGCTTCTCTTCTTTCAGGATCAAAATTGAAACTCACTGGGTATATTAAACAAATGAAAGTTACAAAAAGTGAAATGCAGAGCAGTTAAGTGATTGCTTCAAGGTTACAGTTAATCCTTTTTTCCTACTTTAACAATTAAATTTCGTTATATCTTTTTGTATTGCAAACTGGGTTGAAACAGCCTATAAAATTTTATGTAAGATAAAGGTATCAAAAAAGTAAATGTGGAGTAGTAGCTTGCTGAAGCCGAGGAAGAGTGAGCACACACATAAAAGCACAATGCATGGTCTTCTAGAGTTCTTAAAGTTGGGTTATAAATTCGCCTCTGAGTTTCCTAGCAGCCAAAGCAAGAAGAGAGATCTGATTAATTACGACGTATGATCAGTATATTCACGTAATGTATAGCCAAATCACATGGTGTGTTTGAGCGTATATGTATTAAATGCCAGTTGCTTAGGAAATGTATGTTTTTCTTAGCCCACAATTCTGAGAGAAATTTGTCTCTTTAGTGAAATATATGACGTGACATCAGTCTTTTGACTTCTAATACGTGTTTCTCTCTATTGCCTACTTTAACTTGGTCCTGTGTGCTTTAAACATAAATTTTATGGTGGAATGGCAAAACTTTCTGGTTAGAAGGTAACCATACCTGCTGTTACTCCTCTTCTCTGTCAGGAATTCTTGTTAAATCATGGGCACAGATCTTTGCCACCTCGAAAGCACAAAAACTCCTATTCCGGATCATTGACTGTTTACTGCTGCCACACACCGTGCTACAGCCAGAGAGAGAGCTGCCTGCACCTCTGCTGACTGCAATCCAAAAGAGTCTTCCTCTGTACCTCCAGGTATAGTGAGTGTGGCTGCTTGCAAGCGTAAAAGGAAAAAATGAAACTTTGCCTTAGAACAGTATCCTAACTGCAGATTTGAAAACCATCCATTGTCATCTCAAGGTTATGTGTGTACATGTGGCACTTCTGTTGAACAAGTTTTAAATTCCTCTTGTGTTTGGCCGTGAAAACAAAGATGGAAGAGGCAGTCTCTCAAGAAGCAATTAAAGTTGAGATAGGAGGCTGACTAGCATAGACACAGTAGTGTGCTCCCAGTTTGCCTTAGAAGCCTCAGCTGTCTGCCAGCCAGATGGCGATGAAGAGATGAGAGGGACGATACCGTGAAGGAGATGAGTTGTAAAGGAGCAGAGTGGGTAAGAGTTGAAGGACCAGTCCTGTCAGAGGGAACAGCAGGTAAAAGGCATGAGCTTTAAGAAAGTCTGACACGCTGGGGAAGAGCAAAGAATTCTATTGTGGTTGGATATTCATCTAGAAGGTTCCATGTGCCACACTAGGAAGTCTGGACTTGTTCTTTTATGTGGGGATTTGAATGCATTGTTGATGGATTTTTGATGGATTTTGAATAGGGGAGTGGGAGTGACATATCCTATTTACATGTTAGCAACGTGATGCTGGCCAGGTGATAGACATTGGAGAGGGCATGTGCTATGGTGAGTGCTGTGAATTGTGTAAGACTGTTGAATCACAGACCTGTACCTCTGAAACAAATAATACATTATATGTTAAAAAAAAAAAAAAAAAGAAGAAGATAGTAGGAAGGGAAAAATGAAGGGGGGGAAATCGGAGAGGGAGACGAACCATGAGAGACTATGGACTTTGAGAAACAAACTGAGGGTTCTAGAGGGGAGGGGGCTGTGGGGATGGGTTAGCCTGGTGATGGGTATTAAAGAGGGCACGTACTGCATGGAGCACTGGGTGTTCTACGCAAACAATGCATCATGGAACACTACATCTAAAACTAATGATGTAATTATGTGAGTAACATAACATAATAAAAAAATAAAAAGAAAAAAAGAAAGGTGATGCTGGTGGCATCTAAGATGGTTTGGTGTGGGCGTTACATTGGAGACTTGGAAGGCAGTGAATTGTGCATTATCTGAAGTTTTTGAACGAAGTGAGCGGGTATAGAACTCGCACAGCAGACTGCAGAAACATGTAGGAGGTCTGATTAAAAATACTTGCTAAGTGAATGCTGTGGAGAAACAGAAAGAAATGGAATACTTCTTAGATTCCAGAGTGGCTGCTTAGGCAGATAGTAGTGTTGCTAACTAACATGGGCAATTCTGGAGATGTGGGGATGAAGCTAATAATTGATTTCTGAACAACTTTCGTTTGAGGTGCTGTGCAATATCTAGGTAGGCACTTGGAAATATTAATCTGTCATTCAGGGGAAAGCACAGAGTTGGAAGCTTTGTTTTTCATTGGTGTCTCATACTGAAGATAAGTGCTTCTTAATTTGGGGTTCAACAAGGGAAACTTGAGGAAGAAAGGGAGAACAGAATGTGATTGGGTAATCAGTCTTTTCCACAGGTAGATTTTTTTAAACAGATTTTTACAGCTTCTAAGAAATTTTAAGTTGGCTTTTTAATTTTGTATTGGTAATAACATAACATAATAAAGTTTAGTGTGTCTGCTGGCAGAAAGATAAAGTATTGCCAATCAGGGAATATGGGTGGGGAGGAATCTTGGGCAGCAGGAGAGTCTGAAAAACGTGTTCTCTGTTTCCCTCTTAAGCCAAAATAGTACAACAAGATATCGTATTAGGGGTGCCTGGCTGGCTCAGTCGGTAGAGCATGGGACTCTTGATCTCAGGATCGTGAGTTCAAGCCCCATGTTGGGTGTGGAGGGAGCCTAATTAAAAAAAAAAAAATTCTTATAATACTTCATAAGTGGTTAATTGAAAATTTTGGTGAATTTATCCATTTGGCAGAATTGACTTAGAGCTATACCTTTAATTTATTAAAGGTACTCAGGTTTCCTCTTCAGAGTTTTCTGAACATACCTATGTATTCATCATCTAATAATGTGCTTTGTTTTAAACAAAAACATTGAAGAAACTGTTTGGAGAGGTATTCGTTGCTTTTTTTTTTTCCAGTTGTTGTTTGATAGTGTCAACAGCTCTATGCTACTTTTTTTTTTTTTTTTTAAAGATTTTATTTATTTATTTGAGAGGAGAGAATGGGAGAGAGAGAACACGTGAGAGGGGATAGGGTCAGAGGACAAAGCAGACTCCCTGCCGAGCAGGGAGCCCGATGCGGGACTCGATCCAGGGACTCCAGGATCATGACCTGAGCCGAAGGCAGTCACTTAACCAACTGGGCCACCCAGGCGCCCTATGCTACTTTTATTACAAATAATCTTTCATTTATAGCTAAAATAGATACATAAACATTTCTAATTATTTCTCTAGGAAAACACGTTGCTAATTGCAAAGTACCAAATTATAAATGAACTTTTAGCACATAATTTGTCATTGTGTTGGTGATTGTATTTTATTAATATGCAGTATTTAGTAACAATGGCAGAAAAAATATTTCTCAGGGTATTGGTTTCATTATTTGTAGGTATCAAATACTGTAATCCACATGGAATTATTTTGTTAACTTTGTTAATTTCTATACAAATGGAAGGGATTAAATCAACAGAACTCTTAACTTCTCTAAACCTCAGTTTCCCCAGCTATGAAATCAGAGATGTGATAATAACCAACTCATTGTTCTTTTGAGAAATTTAAATGAAGTAAAGGATATAAAGCACATGGCACAATGCCTGACACATGAAACTCTTAAAATAGTCATTAATCAGAGTTGTACTCTTCTGTATTTCTCTCCTGTCAATTTTTTTTTTAATTTATCACCTTTCTTAGCATGGAAGATTTTTAGTATAAACTCTGTAGTGTCACTCAGATAAATGACCAGTACCTACATAAAAAAACTGACTTAAAAATGTATTTTATTACTTTGAAATAATACACAAATGTAGTTGATGAGTGTGGTGGTCATGTTCTCTGGGTATGAGAGGAAGAAGGAAGCTTCCTTTGTCTTCTTGCACTTCTCCCCTGCTTCATTTGCGTACACCCCGAAGGCACGCATGTTTGGTTAGATATCACCCCATGGATCTCACCCAAGCTCAGCAAGTCCCTGAGCCTCATATTCACATCGTCTGTTGATGTTGGGCTGTGTCTTTGTTGATTATGGGTGACACATTCTGACATGAATATTAATGCTAGGGACTAAATAAGTTCCTCAATATATATTTTTTTAACTTTGCCTTTTACTATTTCTTTTCTTTTTTCTCCTGTAGGGCATGTGTATCGTGTGTGGTCAGTCCCAAAATCCAAATGCCTATTTGAACCAATTACTAGGGAGTGTTATTGAGCAGTATATTGGGCGGTTTCTTCCATCGTCCCCGCATGTTTCAGGTCTTGGACAACACCCTGTTTTGTTGGCATTGAGAAACTCCACCGCTGTTCCACTGATATCACCTCTAAAGAAATGCATCGTACAAGTCATAAGGTACATCTAAATATTAAAAACAAGTGGTATTTACAATGTATTAATCTTTATTAAAAAGTAACAAAGCATCCCAAAGTGTTGGCAACCCTTGGGATGCTGGTAGTTTAGAAACTTTCATTTTCCCTGAGAAACATTGTCTCTAAGAATTTACTAAAATGACTTTTGCTCTTGGCAGCCTGAGTCAATGCTCTTTAAATTGTTTTATCTACATAGCTATTATTTTTCTTATACATGTCCTAAAGATATGTATTTTCTTAGTTCTTATCAGATAAACAGTAAGTGTATTTTCTACTATAGAAAACACATTATTTATATTTTTAAAAGAGAACAACTAAGTGAAAAAATGAATGCTAATATGAAAAAGGAAGTACTAAGAAGTCCTGTTTTGTTGGTCTCCTCTCTGTCTTTGATTTTATTATTAGATACATAAGTGAAACCTCTTAGGTTCTCTGTTACCTTTTAACAGCAACAATAGAAGATTCAATAATAGAAGTTTTTCTTTTTCTTTGTCTTCATGGAGTATCTGGCTTCATATGAAATTAGCTTTTAAACTAAGATGCTACGGCGATATACAGGCATACCTTGTTTTATTGCACTTCACAGATACTGTTTTTTACAAATTGGAAGTTTGTGGCAGCCCTTCATCCAGCAAGTCTGTTGGCACCATTTTTCCAACATTATTTGTTCACTTCATGTCTCTGTGTTACATTTTGGTAGTTCTCACAATATTTCAGACTTTTTTGTTACTATGGTATTGGTTATGGTGATCTGTAATCGGTGACTACAACTGGCTGAAAGCTCAGATGATGGTTTGCAGGGTTTTTTAGCAATAAAGTATTTTTAAGTTAAGGTGTATACGTTGTTTTTTTTAGACATCATGCTGTTGCACACCTAATAGACTACAACAGAGTGTAAGCATAGGTTTGATATGCACTGAGAAACCAAAAACTTCATTTCACTTGATTGTGACATTTGCTTTATTATAGTGATACGCAGCCAAACCCACAATATCCCTCCATTCCATGCTTCTCCACTCCTGCAGTTCCCCATCTTTGTTGACGCTCCTTCCTCTGAATCCCTGAGAATTCTGGGGTTATTTTCAAAGCACCTATCACATTATATTATAATAGCCTTTTTATTTATTTTTTTTTGCTTGTCCACCTCTTCCACTAGACAGTGAGCCCGTTGCCTTAGAGACCGTATTTACCATTTCATTCTTACATTGTACCTGATATACTATAGGTGCACAATAAATGTTTGGTCTAGGAATTCAACGGTGAACCAAAAAGACAAAACCCCTGTCCTCAAAGATTAAATGAATCTACTAAAATGGAGTATTTGTTGGAAGCCACTGTATGGAGTAGATATGATGATGAAGAATAGTTCCTGCCCTCAAAGACTTTATAATCCTTAGTGATTTCCATGGCTCATTTTGGCAAATTTTATTGCTTTGCAAGTACATTGGATGTCTAGCTTAGATTTAGCTATATTTGGCGATTTTTCATGTTGCCTAGACCTTTTAGAAACTGAGCAATTCCCACTTTCATTTATTCACTTAAATATCTACTGAATACCTATTATGAGCCAACACCTGCTTAAGAGGTAGAGAGAGAAAAATGAGTAAGATAAATTATCTTTATGATCTCTGTTGACTTATAATGCTAAAATTTGTTTTGCTTTGAGAGAAAATATTAAATTCTAAATTACCTCTGATTTTTTTACTTCCTAAGAGAAAGAAAGAGGTAAAGCTGGAATGGGAAGCTAATTCCTAGGACAGTCCTCTTATTGATTTGGAAAAATAAGACCCTTCCCAAATCCCTAAATAAATAAATGTGAGGAGAGATTTCTTTATGCAAATTTGACATTAAAGAAAATGTTGCATTGTTGAGGAGCTGATAGAGGAAATCGGGCTCATATTAGAAAGGGAAAAAAAAATTAACAGGTTTTCATTCGGGTTTTGATTAAGTTCGTTTAAAGATCAGGTTTTAAATTTCGTTTGTGTCTGTATTCTGCTTTGGCCCTTATAACGCAGCAAAGATGTGCAGTCATTGCTTCTAAATTTTTATGCTTGAGGATAGCATGGTAAAATACACATTTTTTTTTTAATTGTGCTTTATTAATTTGGGGGGTAAAATTTGTCAGTATCTTTAAAGTGTATGACATTTGATTCTGTTCATTGAAACTTTAACTAGAAGAAAAAACAAAATTGTGCTTCTTTTTAGGAAGTCCTACTTGGAGTGTAAAGGGTCCTTGCTCCCTCCTCGCTTAGCCTCTATTCTGGCCTTCGTCCTGCAGCTCTTCAAAGACACTAGCATAGACATTTCTGAGGTTCAACTGCTCCTCCCTGGTGTCTTAAAATGCTTGATGTTGGTCAATGAACCCCAAGGTTAGTTTGAATCTGTGTTGTTATACTTTTCTTTATGTAATATCAGTTTCTACATATTGTGGCTAAAAAACAGTGGCTAGCTGAGGTTGGGCATGATAAAATGGTTAAACACTGACATGTTTCAGTGTAGTTTACTTCTGTTTTGTTTTTTCCCCCAAGGCAAACAGTTTATTTAAGGGCTCCTTCCTCTGATTAGACTTGTTAACCTTTTAAAGAGTATTTGTTTAATCTGACTACAGTATTAAATCAACTTGTTACATATCATGTGGTGAGGGGTCAGCGTAAGTTCTTCTGTTCAGGTTTCGGCTAGAATATCTAAGCTTTCACAGGCAATCCTGTAAGGATCCTTTGATCCTCGTCCTTTTGTTTTCAGTCTCATCAGCCTTACTGCTAGGGATCTCTTTAAAATATCATCTATTTCATCCCCACTGTGAGTAGCATGCTTTAATAAGCTTATTGAGAATATGCAGAATAGTAGCCATAGTTCTATCCTGAAGGAGTTTTTAATGTAAATAGGATGCTGTGTGTGTAAGTGTGTGTGTGTTATCATTATAATGTGATTGTTCAGGGCAGGGCTTCTCAAATGTTTCCACCTAAGTACTTCTAACTGCTGTGATAAGTGAGTGCAATGTGGATCCTGAAGAATCTGAGGGCAGCACCCGAAGTGGTAGCTGAAAGCTCAAATAGCTCTTTGAAATGTTCTGTTTTATCTCAAAATTCATGCATATTTTGTTTAAATGTGTATTTATTTTAATAATTAAAATGGTTGGTTTGTTTTTGTTTTTCTGCTCCCAAGTTTGGTTTTACAAAAAAAATGTTCTGGTGTGTTAATATAGAATGCCCTTACCTGATAGTAGAATCTCTGTGCTGAAAAATACCCAGATGGACCCCAGAGTCGTCTTTAGAAATTTTGTCCTCATTGAAAACTTACGCATACTTTCAGTGAAAGCTTGTTGTGGTGTACAAGACAAAATTTGTTGAAACGGAGCAGACAGTATAAAATTTTAGCTAGCCTCTTGTTTTGGTGATAGTAATATTTATCAGGAAGGAGGACAGGGTGTGGAAGGTGAATTTTGCTGCTCACATCTAGCTGGTGAGTGCATCACATGTTCCAGATGAGTAGAATACCTATCTCCGCATTGCTGTCTTCATAAGCTGAGGAAGCAATATTAAACACAGATTTGTGTGCGTGGCTGAGAGAAAATTCTTGCTCTCCTTGTAGTCTCAATGTTTAAAGGAATAATCTGTAAAATCACAGAAAGTTAGTGTTACTAAATGACTCAGCAAGGCCATTCCTAGGTAAATGCCCAAGAGCATTTTAAGCATACTGTCCACTCAAAAACCTGTACTCAAGAGCTTAAAAGAGTTCCACTTCTGGCCTGATAACATAGAGAGCTCTGCTGACCTACTCCCCAGTAAAACCAGTGGAAATTATTTAAAAGAAAGCATTTAAATTCTCTGAAAATAGTCCTAAGGGTATATAGCAAATGGAGAAACATTTATTTAAGAAAATCTACTAAAACTTGGTGAAGCAGCAGAAGTCTGTGTGGTGTTTGAACCAAGACCACTCCCTTCTTCACTTCTCCCAGCTCAGTAAGACAGAAACTCTACTCCAGACTGGTAGATCCAAGAACATAGGGCTTTCTCTCTCCCCAGCTCCCAGTAGGAGGGCTATCATCCTGTGAGAGGCAGGATATCAATATTTCTCATCCTGCCGCCAAGCTACGCTAAGGTTATATTCCAGGCAAGTGTGGCTGAGAAGTGGGGGCTCCATTCTTTTACTGGGCACCCAGGCACCGGTCATCCTCGCCACAGCTTAAAGGTGTGAATTCCCTGCCATGTGAATGAAGCAAGTTGAGGATGCCTGGGTCTGCTGCCTTTCCTTCCACAAGTACTCAGCTCCTGTAGTGGGTATGTCACTCAACAAATAGTGGGCACCATTGTCCCTGTCCCCAACATCAGAGCCATACCTCTTGAGCTTTTGCCTGGTAGAGGTGGAGAGAGGAGAAGCAGACCAAAGAACAGAGAACTCCTGAATCTCTCCCAAAGGAACCGACTTCATTTGCAAATCAGTGAAAAAGTTCAAGCCTAAGGGTGCTGTCAAAACAGTGGAGTTTTTGGTGATAGGCAATAGGTAGGAGAATAATGGAGTCATTGGATATATAGGCTGATCTATAGACAGTCTAGTTTGGTGAGAAAATGGTGAAAGAGACAGCTGGAAAGAGCCCTTGGATCAGAACAAATCTCAAACATTGCCCACAGAAATTGTCCCTTTAGAAAAGCCCAAACTTGATTAGATCAATGCAGTTTATTCCCACGGGCGTTATAAAACACAATAATCAGCTTTGATTAGCGAAGCTCCACAGCTGAGTGTGGTCAGAGAAAGGGACAAAGGGAGCCCTGTCAAAACCACTGTCTTCGAATGGAAACCGGGGGAATACCCAAGGTTATACCAGCTTGGGGCAATGTTAGAGGCTTCACACTGGAGGGGGGCAGAGAGGAGGAGAAGTAGACTTCACTAAAAAATGCCCAACTTTCAACAATAAAAAAATCGCCAGACATGCAAAGAAACAGAAGTATGAGCCATATACCGGGGGAAAAAAGCAGGCAACAGAAACTGCCAGTGAGAGCAATCAGATCCTGGATTTAATAGGCAATGACTTCAAAGTAGCCATTATAAGTATGTTCAAAGAACTCAAGAAAATCATGATTAACAAAATAAAGGAAGGTCTGATGACATTGTCACATCAAATAAAGAATATCAGTAAAGAGACAGAAATTATAAAAAACCAAATGGACATTATGCAGTTAAAAAGTACAAGAGCTGAACTGAAAAATTCGCTCATTAGTGGATTTGAATTGGCAGAAGAAAGAATTAGCAAACTTGAAGAGAGATGACTAGAGATTATGCAGTCTGCAAAAAAAAAAAAAAAATGAACGGAGCTTTAGAGAAATGTGGGATACCATTAGTGCCCCATCATACATATAATGCCAGAAGTGGGCAGAAAAAAATATTTGAAGAAATAATGGCTGAAAATTTCCCAAATTTATTAATGAACAGTAGCCTATACATTCAGGAAGCTCAGCTAATTCCAAATAGGATAAACTCAAAAAGTTCCACAATGAGATGCATCATGGTAAAAATGCTGAAGGTCAAAGGCAAGGAGAAAATCTTTAAGGCATCGAGAGAAAGATGACTCACCGCTTACCACAGAACCCCAGATAGGTCAGCAAGTAACTTCTCAGCAGAATTAATGGAGGCCAGCGCAGTGGGGTAACACTTAGTGATCAAAGAAAAAGCTGTCAACCAAGAATCCTCTATTCTGCAAAACTGCTGCCTTTCAAAAGTGAAGATAAAATAAAAACATTCATCAAGACTGTATGGTACTGGCACAAAAACAGACACATAGATCAATGGAACAGAATAGAGAGCCCAGAAATGGCTCTCTATGGTCAACTAATCTTCAACAAAGCAGGGAAGAATGTCCAATGGAAAAAAGACAGTCTCTTCAACAAATGGTGTTGGGAAAATGGGACAGCCACATACAGAAGAATGAAACTGGAGCCTTTCCTTACACCACACACAAAAATAGACTCAAAATGGTTGAAAGACCTAAATGTGAGACAAGAGTCCATCAAAATCCTAAAGGAAAACACAGGGAGCAACCTCTTCAACCTCAGCCACAGCAACTTCTTCCTAGAAACATTGCCAAAGGCAAGGGAAGCGAGGGCAAAAATGAACTATTGGGACTTCATCAAAATAAAAAGCTTTTGCACAGCAAAGGAAACAGTCAGCAAAGCCAAAAGGCAACTGACAGAATGGGAGAAGATATTTGCAAATGACATATCATATAAAGGGCTAGTATCCAGAATCTGTAAAGAACTTATGAAACTCAACACCCAAAGAACAAATGATCCAATCAAGAAATGGAGAGAAGACATGAAGAGACATTTTTCCAAAGAAGACATCCAAATGGCCAACAGGCACATGAAAAAGTGCTCAACATCGCTCAGCATCAGGGAAATCCAAATCAAAACCTCAATGAGATATCACCTCACACCAGTCAGAATGGCTAAAATTAACAAGTCAGGAAACGACAGATGTTGGCAGGGATGCGGAGAAAGGGGAACCCTCCTACACTGTTGGTGGAAATGCAAGCTGGTGCAGCCACTCTGGAAAACAGTATGGAGGTTCCTCAAAAAGTTGAAAATAGAGCTACCATATAATCCAACAACTGCACTACTGGGTATTTACCCCAAAGATACAAATGTAAGGATCCGAAGGGGTATGTGCACCCCGATATTTATAGCAGCAGTGTCCACAATAGCCAAACTGTGGAAAGAGCCAAGATGTCCATCGACAGATGAATGGATAAAGAAGATGTGGTATATATATACAATGGAATATTATGCAGCCATCAAAAGGAATGAAATCTTGCCATTTGCAATGACGTGGATGGAACTGGAAGGTATTATGCTGAGTGAAATAAGTCAATCAGAGAAAGACATGTATCATATGACCTCACTGATACGAGGAATTCTAAATCTCAGGAAACAAACTGAGGGTTGCTGGAGTGCTGGGGGGTGGGAGGGATGGGGTGGCTGGGTGATAGACATTGGGGAGGGTATGTGCTATGGTGAGCGCTGTGAATTGTGTAAGACTGTTGAATCACAGACCTGTACCTCTGAAACAAGTAATACATTATATGTTAAAAAAAAAGAAAAAAAGAAGAAGATAGCAGGAAGGGAAAATCAAGGGGGGGAAATTGGAGGGGGAGACGAACCATGAGAGACTGTGGCTTCTGAGAAACAAACTGAGGGTTTTAGAGGGGAGGGGGTTAACCTGGTGATGGGTATTAAGGAGGGCACATACTGAATGGAGCAGTGGGTGTTATACGCAAACAGTGAATCATGGAACAGTACATCAAAAACTAATGATGTAATGTATGGTGATTAACATAACATAATAAAAAAAAAAAAGAAAAAGGAAATTCTTCAGAATGAAAGTCAAGTGACCCCACACAGGACAAACAAACAACACCAGTAAGGCAATTATGTAATTGTAAAAGACAGCATAAGTACGTACCTTTATTCTCTTAATGGGCTTAAAAAGCAGTTGTATAAAATGATATATATAAAAAAGTGATATGTACATAATGTATGATTGGGCCTATAGCATAGATATGTAATGTGTTTATCAATATCGGTTCAAAGGAGGTGGTGGGAGCAAAGCTGTATTGGGCTAAGGAAATGACTCCAGATAATAACTCAGACAGACAGGAACAATTATGAGAGAACCAGAAATGATCAATAAGGTTAGTGTCACAAAAGCGAAAATATAGACTTGCTGTCCTTCTCTTTTTCTTTAGCTTCTTTGAAAGACATAAAATTATATAAAATAAAAATAACTAGGTATTGCTGGGTTTGTAACATTTGCTAAGGTAATATGTATAAAAATAATAGCACAAAAAAGGGAAAGGGGAATAGAGTTATGTAAGAGTAGTGTTTCTGTATTGCACTGGAATTAAGTTCATATAAATCTGAAACTCTGGTAAGATGTACATGGTAAGCCTAGAGCAACTCCTAAGAAAATAATTCAAAACCAGTGAAAAATCATTTAAGAAATTAAAATGCTATGTTTTAAAATATGCACGTAATGCAAAACGAAAGCAGTAAAGGAGATGAGAGGAACAAAAAACACAAGGCAATTAGGAAACAAAAGGTAAAAGGATGTAAATCCATCTGTATCAACAGTAACAATAGTTGGTAACAATAGTTGTGAAAGGACTGAACAAACTAATCAAAAGTAGAGATCATTGGAACGGATCAAAATGAAAAGATCTAACTATATTCTATATGCAGGAAACACTTTGGATTCATAGATTAAAATAGTAAAAGCAAAGAAAAAATACATCATGGAAGCTATAACCATAGAAAGCTGGAGTAGCTATACTAATATCAGACAAAATAGACATTAGACCAAAAAAATTGTTAACTAGAAATAGTGGTGTTTTATAATGATAAAAGGGTCACTATATTTAACAACTATAAAGGTGCATCTAACAAGAAAGTACCAAAATATAAGAAAAAAAAAAAAAAACGGAGAGAAATGAAGGGGGAGAAAGAGACAGTTCAGTGGTAATAGTTGGAGCATTTTTGGTTTCCACTTAAACATGTAAAGAGCTTGAAAGTCCTCACTCTTACCCTCACAACAAGAAAACAAATCTGAACAGACTGAAAAACAGCTCTTCTTAAGTGCATTAGGGAATTGAAGTCATAGAGCAAACTGCTGCCCCCAAAACTTTGTATAGAGCAATTTATCAAATTCAGTGTAAATATTTCTACCAGTATCAGCTCCTGCTCCTAGTAAGCTGTGATTCGCTGAATCTACCCGTCTCTCCACTTTTAATTGATCTAATAGCTTTTTTTTTTTTTTTCAAAATCATAATAGCAACAATGTATTTGGTGATTATACCTCATGGATAAGTAAAGTGAATGACAGCAATGAGGACTGGGAGAAAGGAATTGGAAATGCTGGTCTAAGGCACCTGTGCCACCCCTGAAGGAATGTAGTGCTATTTGAGAGTAGACTGGGATTGGTTATAAATGTAACTACGAACTCTGGGGCAACCACTAAACAAAAATGTTGAAGAAATATATTTGATGTACTGAGAGAGGAGAGAGAATGGAAGCAAAATGCTCAATTAAAACCTTTGGAGAGGCACCTGGGTGGCTCAGTTAGTTAAGCATCCGACTCTTGATCTCAGCTCGGGTGTTGATCTCAGGGTGGTGAGTTCAAGCCCCACATTGGGCTCCACACTGTGTGTGGAGCCTACTTAAACAAAACAAAACCTTTGGAGAAGGCAGACAAAAAGCAGATAATTAGAAAAAAAGAGCAGGAGCAATGAATAGAAAAGTTACATGTATGGTAGATATTAATCCAGCAATATCAGTAATCACTTTTTTTTTTTTAAGATTTTATTTATTTATTTGAGAGAGAGACAGCATGAGATGGGTGAGGGTCAGAGGGAGAAGCAGACTCCCTGCTGAGCAGGGAGCCCGATGCGGGACTCGATCCCGGGACTCCAGGATCATGACCTGAGCCGAAGGCAGTCGCTTAACCAACTGAGCCACCCAGGCGCCCCAGTAATCACTTTAAATGTGAATGATTTACATAAGCCAGTTAAATGACTGAGACTGACAGTGGATAAAAAACAGAGCCCAACTGTATGTTACCCACAAGAAACCTACTTTGAATATGAAGACACAGATAAATTAAAAGTAAAGGGATAAGAAAAATGCTTAGCACAATTCAAAACAAAGCTGTAGTAACTATTAATTTCAAACAAAGCAGACTTCAGAATAAGTAGAATTATCAGGAATAAAGAGGAGGGACATTACATAATGACAGACTGGGAATAGAGAGAACTGCTTCAAGTCTGATGAAGGACATCTATGAAAATCCTATAGCATCATACTTAATGGTGAAAGATTAGATGCTTTTCCCCTAAGATTAGCAATGAGACAAGGATGTCCACTCTTGCCACTTCTATTCAACATTGTACTAGAAGTCCTCCTGAGGGCAGGAAAACTAAGTAAAAATCATCTAGATTGAAAAGGGGGTAAAACTATCCCCATCTGTAGATGATCTGATCTTGTATATACAAAATCCTAAGCACTCCAATAAAAGGTATTAGAACTAATAAACAAGGTCAGCAAGGTTACAGGATACAAAAACAAGACACAAAAATCAATTGCATTCCTATATACTTTAAATGAAAATCTGAAAATGAAATTAAGAAAATGATTCAATTTACAATAGCATCTTTTAAAAACCCAAGTAGGAATAAATTTAAGAAAAGAGAAATACAAGCTTAAGATCTGAAAACTACCAAACATTATTGAAAGAAATTAGAGAATATATAAATAAATGGAAAAACATTCCATTTCATGGATCAGAAGTAATATTGTTAAGGTAGTGGCACTCCCCAGACTGACCTACAAATACATTGTAACTCCAGAAGAGCCGAACCAATCTTGAAAAAGAGCAGGGGTGCCCTGGGTGGCCCAGTTGGCTGAGCATCTGACTCTTGGTTTCGGCTCAGGGCATCATCTCAGGATCAGGAGATAAGTCCTACATTGGGCTTCATGCTCAGCAAAGAGTCTGTTTGAGATTCTCTCCCTCTCCCTCTGCCCTTGCATATGCTCTCTCTCTCAAATAAATAAGTCTAAAAAAACAACAACAACAACAAAGTTGGAAGACACACTTTCCAATTTCAAAACTTAGTACAAAGCAACTGTAATCAAGACAGTGTGGTACTGGCAGAAAGATAGACATAGATCAATGGATTAGAATTGAGAGTCCAGAAATAAACCCATATGTCTGTAGTCAACAGACTTTTTTTGACAAGGGTGCCAAAATGATTCAGTGGTGAGAAAATAGTATTTCAACAAATTATGCCAGGTCAAACGGATATCCACATGCAAAGGAATGAAGTTATACCTTTACTTCACATCATATGCAAAAATTAACTCAATATAGATCGTAGACCTAAATGTCTGAGATTAAACTATAAAACTCATAGAAAAAAGCATGGTAGTAAATCTTCATAACCTTGGATTTGTCAATGAATTCTTAGATACAACACCAAAAGCATAAAGCAGGAGAGAGAGATAAATTAGACTAATCCAAATTAAAAACTCTTGTGCTTCAAAGGACAATCAAGAAAGTAAGAAATAACCCACAGAATGGAAGAATACATTTGCAAATCATTTATATGATAAGGAAGTTATACCTGGAATAAGTAAACTGTTATAATTCAGTAATTTAAAAAAAAAAAATTTTAAAAATAGGCAAAGAATTTGAATAGACATTTCTCCAAAGAATAAAACAAATGGCTAATAAGCACCCTTTGAAAAGGTGCTCAGCGTCATTAGTCATCAGGGAAATGCAAATCAAAACCACAGTGAGATACCACTTCATACTCAGTAGGTTGGCTCTTATGGAAAAGCCAGATAATAACAAGTTTTGGCAAAAACATGAAGAAATTAGAACCCTCAGTTACTGCCAGTGGGAAAGTAAAATAGTATAGACACTTGGGGAAATAGTCTGGTCATTCCTCAGATGTTTTAAACAGAGTTACTCTGTGACCTAGCAGTGTCTCTCCTAGGTACATACCCAAGATTAATGAAAACACATGTCCACACAGAAATTTGTTTATTCGTGTTTATAGCAGTATTATTCATACAACCAAAAGGTAGACTGTCCACCATCTGACAGATGGATTTTTTTAAATGTGATAGCTCCATACAATGGAATATTATTTGGCCATAAAAAGGAATTAAGTACTGCTACATGCTACTCAACATGGATGAACCTTGAAAACTTTATTCTATGTGAAAAAAGCCAGTTACAAAAGACCATGTATTATATGATTCCATTTATATGAAATGTCCAGAATATGAAATCTGTAGAGATGGAAAGTAGATTGGGGGTTGCTTTTAGGGTGTATCAGAAAATAAGGAGTGATAGCAAAAGACTATCAGGTTTCTTTGCAAAGTAAAGAAAATACTCTAAAATTGGCTGTAGTGATGGTTCCACAATTCTGTGACTATACTAAAAATCATGGAATTGTACATGTTAAATGGGTGAATTGTATAGAATGTGAACTGTATGACACTAAAGCTGTTAATGTAAAGAAAAACTAAAAAAACAAAAACTCAATTTTTAAAAAAGTTCAGTTCACTTAAATAAAGATTGCAAATAGTTTTTTTTAAAAAAAACACCTGTAACACTGATCCATAGCATCCTGGTTCATAATAGCTTCCAAATGGAAACAACCCAGATGTCCATCCACCAATGAATGGATAAACAACATGGGGTATATCTATACAGTGGAATATTATTAGGCCTTCAAAAGTAAGTCCTGATACCTTCTACAGCATGGATGAACCTTAAAACATTATGCTAAGTAAAAAGAAGACAGTCACAGAAGAACCACATGGAGGGGTGCCTGGGTGCCTCAGCTGGTTGATAATCCGACTCTTGGTTTTGGCTCAGGTCATGATATCATGGTCATGAGATCAAGCCCCACGTCAGGCACCACTCCTAGTGCCCAGTCTGCTTGACATTGTCTTTCCCTCTCTCCCTCTGCCCCTCCCCCCACTCACACGCATTCTCTCTCTCAAATAAATAAAATCTTAAAAAAAAAAAAAAGACCACATGGTGTATGGTTCTATTTATTTATAAGACATTTCCAGGAGACTTAAATCCGTAGAGACAAAACAAAGATTAGTGGTTGCCAGGGGCTGGGGGATTAAGAAAGTGGAGAATGATTGTTAATGAGTTTTTTTTTGGAGAGGTAATGAAATTGCTCTGAAATTAGTGGTGATGCCTTCTCAACTCTGTGAATATTCTAAAAACCAGTGAATTGTACACTTTAAAAGATTGGTTTTTATGATATGTGAATTATACCTCAATAAAACTGTTGTAAAATAAAAACCCAATGCTTACTATTAATTCTCTGTGAAGGCTATTTCTTCATATTCTGGTACTTTTTCCACAGAGGAGCTTTTGAAGTTTTTCAAGGAAATGTCTTTTAAGAACCAATTATACTGACTTCAGAACTATATCTAATATGAGGAGTTATTAGTTCAATAAAGACAAGTATGCTACATCTTCTTTATCCACCATCCTCATGCCGTAGAGAACATTACTAAGTACATATTAATTAATTGCAGTTCATATGTATCCTGTTTTATTCTGGTATAATGGATTAGAGTTTCTGAATTATTTTTTATTCGTAGACAAAGCACTTTTTCCCCAGCTACTTATATTTAATGTGCCAAAAACAACATAACAAAAATTCAGTAGCATTTGGAACATAGGGAATTTTCTATTTTCCTTCTTGATATTATTCCATTTTTTTTGGAGAAATGCACAATTTTAAATGACTTAGTTAAATATTTAAAGAATACAAATGTTCTTTATGTAACTTTGCTGTCTTTTTTGAAAAGAAGATAGCATCACCAATAGTTGATTTATGTGTGTGTGTGTATATATATGTATATTTGACTAATTTTGAGCGAAGGTAAATTGTTGGTGGTTTCTAATTTGTTAGAGAGTGGGAAGAATATGCCTATGAATTTTAAAAAATCTATCTGCTTATCTGTAAATCAGCTGAATGATTAAAGGCTATCTTTTGTCAGTATGTAACTGCTTGCAGGATCAGGATGATAAAATATTTTTGAATATGGGTTCTTTCTAAGAGACCTATCTTCAAATGTATTTTTTCAGTTATCAGCTTGTAAAAAATACTCAAGCTTTTTATATTTTCTTAAAATGGGAGATAAGAAGATAGATGCACTTCAGTACAAAACAAAAACTCATAACTATTTAATTTTGAAAAATAATTAAAAAGCTGTATAAACTTTAAGAAAACAACATATTTTTCTAAATTAAGAGTGTTCATAAAAATGAGGATCCAGATGGTCAATTCAGACACAGTGTGTAATGCTATAATTTTTCCTCCTAGTTAAAAGGCTGGCCACAGAGAACCTGCAATACATGGTTAAAGCCTGCCAAGTGGGGTCAGAGGGAGAACCTGCCGCCCAGCTGACTTCTGTGTTTAGGTAACTGGAAAATGTGCCAACTGGCAAGGGGACTCTTGCCAGCCATTTGACAGCCAACATGTTTTTTAAATAACTAATTATCCAAAACATAATGTGTTACTACTTGTTATAGTATTTCAATTATTATATTTTTTGGCCATAGTTTTGTTACATTGTGCTGTTTTATTAAAAAAGACAAAAGTGCCAGGGAGGAATATGAGCGAGCTGACTTAAAATCACCTGAGAATTTGGTGATGAAGACTCCTGTGTGTATTGAAGAGAAAAATGGGGGTGTGTGGGTCATGATGACAGGTGCACAGTCCCTCAGAACTGCTAAACATGTTACTCAGGATCCAGAAGTACATGTCACTGGTTTTCTTACCTGCTTTAGATACTGTAGACCCAGAAGGCTTCATTGTATTTCATCCATGAAGCATAGACTGTATAGGAGTAGATGTGTGTTGGTTCCCAAGAATAATAATGCAACTGGAGTAATGTTTTCTGTGTTTTGGGTTTTGTTGTCATTTCCTGCCTTGCCTCCTCTAGACTCTTGTGCTTTCTGTTAGGGCAGTGTTTTTAAATATGTCTCACGATTTCTATCAGTTCACTTTTATTACGCGTATCTATACCCTAGCCCTACTGTGATAAATAACACAGGTCCATTTTCTTCTGTGTTGGATCTTTGATTCCTCACTTTGTTTTCTTATCATTGGCACTTGTCCGTTGGTTACAATTTATTTAAATTATGATCACATGAAATACATAGTGGATTTGTAAGAACTATAAAATCCCCCAAAAAAAAAAAAAAAAAAAAAACCTGTAAAACCCTAAGAGGGGAGAAAGGATTTTATACAAATGAAGATTGCCTGTTTGTTATGTACAATTTATTAAGCTAGGTGGCTTTTATTTTGTTGGGGGAGAGAGTGGAAATTGTAGGGTTAAAACATACAATTCTTATTATGAAGGCCTCTTGTGGGTCTAAAATCTCCTATTCAGTTAAGGAATATAAAACTATGTATTATGAATAACTTGCTTTTCTCATAAAAATATTGTTTGATTTATCCAGAAATACGAAGAACTAAGAAATACCTAGGAAACTGGACTCCCCTTTTTTTTTTTTTAAAGATTTTATTTATTTATTCATGAGAGACAGAGAGAGAGAGAGGCAGAGGGAGAAGCATGCTCCCAAGGAGCAGGGAGCCCGATGCGGGACTCGATCCCAGGACCCTGGGATCATGACTTGAGCCGAAGGCAGACGCTTAACCATCTGAGCCACCCAGGCGCCCTGGACTCCCTTTTTCCACATTCTTCCTGCTAAGATTTTGACATGCAAAGAATAGCAGCGAAGTCCCTGGAACTAGATTTTCCTTCTTATTCGCCCTCCTGGGATTCCAACTCTTCCCTTTCCCTACCAATGCCATCATTCTGGTCACACTCAAGCCATTTCTGTCCTTTATTTTTAAGTGTTGTAAATTGTCTTCATAGGGCATCTGGATTCTTCAGGTAATCTTACGTGAAATGATCTTTCTTGAGTTCAGGTTCCAGCTGATCGTCGTCGTATAGATACCAGCCCAAGGAACTTCCCCAGAAGTAATCCTGTGTAACTTGATTTACTTTCAGGCATTTTATCCAGGATTATGCTATGAGATACGATTATCAGATTTACGGCATTTTAGAAAAAGTAGCAGCATTGGACCAGCAAGTTGTTATCGACTTGCTTTCTATGCTCACTCAGTCTCTGAAGGATTCAGAGCGGAAATGGGGCCTTGGCAGAAATACTGCACAAAGGTATGTTTGGATCATTTGATTACATTCTTTGGGCAATGATTATAAAAATCTAGATTCGTTTTCTGGAGATGGTTTATTTTCCCATTCCTAAAAATTTGGGGTGTGTTCTTTGAATTGATGAATGTTTCCATACTGTGACTGACATATCCATTCACATGCTGTTCTTTTCAAAGTGAGCACCTTAGAAAGCTATGTTTTTCAGCAGTTCCACTATTGCTCAAAACACATTCAGTGCTCCTCACTGGGAAGGGGACTTTAGAGCCTCAGGTATCTTGTTTTTGTATAAAATCCATGGTGGCAAATCTACCCTTTGAGGGATGTTTGATGTACTGAATCAACTATATCATGTGTATCCAGTGAGTAAGAAGAGTGACCCAATTAGATAATATGGATTTGGGTCAAAAATAGTAGTGGGGCTTACAACCTAATTTCAGATTGTGCTGGTCTGTGTGAAATAATGCAACACCATGGAAATAAACCTGTAGTTCCTAAAGAGGTTGTTTTGGAGGAGTCAGCACTCATGAGAATTCATATATTCCAAGTTTGTTAAAGAATCAAAGTACTTTAATCATATAGTTTGGGTGTGGGTACACATGTGTGTAGACAGACATTCAGGTGTGTAGACAGACTTAATTTGTAAATACTTAAATGAAAAATTATGGAAAAGTTAATAAATATATCTACCTTCTTTTCTTTTTTCTTAGGGAGGCCTATAGCAAACTTTTATCTCACCTAGGACAAGTTGGACAAGATGAAATGCAAAGACTGGAGAGTGATAATACCTAATATATTTTGTGCTTTGCCCTCTCTATTCATTATAACTATCTAAAGCCACTTTGCACAGCAATGGTATAATGTTCTGTTAAAAATACCTTCTAGGATTTTTTTCCTTACATCCCTGTAAGTATAAAGTATATAAATAAGGAAATAAAAGTTAAATAAGTGTATTATAGGATCTTTGGAAGTTGGCAAAATTACATTCTCTTTTGAAGAGTTTTTAGTTAAACTGATTTAATTTTTTTTTTTCTAACTTGGGAGTGTCTCTGTGTATGTCTGTGAAGCAGGTCTGTACTGGGTGATCCAGGGACTTGTCACTATAATGTGACTCTTTGACTTGTGAGTGATTTGTGTTTGTTTTGTTTCTTACAAGTCATGTTTTAATATGTTTTTGGGTTGTTGTGGGGTTTTTTTGTTTGTTTTTGTTTTTTGTTTTTTGTTTTTCAAATTATCTGGCTATTCTATGCTGGTTTTTGTGAAAGGGCGGTTCAGAAGATAGGATGTATGTTTGTCATCTTTTGTTAGACCATGTGTGAGGCAAGTTAATAAATACCCAGCACACTTAACTCTGAGGAAAGAGGCTGAGTCTGGCTAAATGAATATACAGATAGTACGTAAAATGTTTTAAAACTTAAGCCAACAGTGGTTCCAACAGTTGCCAGATTTTTTTTTTTTCTCTAGTCATCCTTTTTGGAAGTTTATGAAAAGACATATCAGGAGGAGGATAAGTAAGAACTTTTAAGAAAAGACAAATAATATTCTGAAAAATCTTGAGATTACAAAATAACAGAAGAGGACTGAGAAGTCAGCTGATTTATCTCCTTGCTCTTCAGTTAGAGCCTCTTATAATTTAGCATCTTATATGTATACAGGGAACCAGTTTAGTTCCTTTAGCAGCTCTTGTGTCTCAACTCTTTAAGTAGTTCATCAGATTTTTATTTTACCAGTTGGGCTCTTGTCCTTGACTCCTTTTTGTGGTGAGCATTATTTGGTAAAAGAACTCCAGTCCTAGTGTTGGGAACCCATGTAGGTCTCAAACCCAGCTCTGCTTTGTAAACTTCAGCAAGTTACTTAACCTTCTTGTTGAGCCTCAGTTTCTCCATGGAGAAAAAAGAATAATATTCCTTTTTCTATTTCACAGTGTCCTGGTAAGAATCAGTAGAATAATGTATGTGAAAATATATCGGTGACATGTGTTCTATTTGAGGCATACAGACACGATTACTAATTATTCATGCACAAACGTAAAGAACACCTCTCAATGTTGTTCCTCTGTCTCTACTATGTCCTAGATAAATGATTCGCGTTTTTTGAAATTGTGTCTTACATGTCATGTTTGTTAACTTTGAAATATCTCTTTTCTTCTTGGGACTCTAGTCTTTATCATGCTTCTTCTGGTTCCTTCCTTTTCTGACTCAAGAAGTATCTTTCAACATGAAATATATTACAATCAGTGAACTCTAGTTAATAGTCCTCTCCTAACTTTTATCTGTGAATTCTAAAGAAGTATCTGTTGTTTTTATGACATACAGATAGTCTGTCCCTTCCAACCCCAGGTCAACTGTCATATGTCAACAAATAGAATGAATAAAAGTCTCTCTAAGGTTATTTAACAGACTTCATAGCAATGAGCTTCTTTTCATTATGATAGTGACTGATTAAACTTAAATCTCTTTGCAAGTTTCAGCAAATGAAGTTTGATCTGTTTAAGGTAATGCTTTTAAAGGAGTTATTTATGTGTATATATGTGTATATATATATTTTTTTATTTTCTAAGTGGGATTGATAAAATTATCTTTGAGAGTCTCACTCCTTAGAATATGAAATGTTTAAGGCTGAGAAAAGCTGCTTCTGAATCATGCATTGGGATATATATGTGTAGACGCTAAGAATAAACAGTTTGTACTTTAAAAATCAGTAACAAAAATCTGTGACAATACTTATATATGTGTATATACATGTGTGTTTATTTATATGTAAGTAAAATTTTAAAGATGCTGTTTTTTTAATTGAAGAAAAAAATTGTTTGACTCCGTTCATTTCCAGGAAAATCTTAACAACCCATCACTTATTCCCCTAAATAACCTGTCATCTCTAGGGCCCCTGCTTCTCCCACTGTAATGTCAGCCATTCTCTTTTGCTGAAATCTCAGACTACGTTCTCCTTTCTTCTATTCTTTGGTCTGACATTTGCATTTTTCTTTATCTTCTCAGCCCTTCCTCAGTGATACTGCTCCTTCCTACATACTGTACTTTGAAAGCACCTTCACGTTCTTTCTTGTCCCCAGTGGTAAGATCTGGCCCTTCACTCGCTCTGTCTTCTAGTAGTGAATTGATAACAACAGTAGGTCATAATTTTATCTCTAAAATCTTTCTCTAGTGCTAATTTCTCTCTTAACCCCTCTAGTTGGATCCTCCTGAAATCTCAAGGCAACATGTCGAGCTGCACTTGTCGCCTATTTTAAACTAGCTCCTGCCTTTCTTTTCTACCCAGGGAAGACACTATTTTCCCAAGTCATTTAGCCTTGAAACTTCAGAAGCAACTTGGATTCTTACTTGTTCCCCACTTTCAGTTGATCACCAGTATGGGCTTTTTGCTTTTCTTTTCACCATCCCGTGCATCCCAACCATCTTTTCTGTTGGGTGCTGTCAATCTCTCTTATCTCTGATCTCCTTTCCTGCAATTTAATCTCACACAGTTCTGACATTAGTGTTCCTAAAATATTACTTTCCTCTTGTTACTTTTCTACTCAAGGACATCCACTTCAGTCAGGAGACTTTCTGCCATCTGACTCTACCTTTTCTGTGCAAACTTAAGCAGGAGACTAGCTGCCTTCGAATATCTGAATGCCATGTTCATTCTACGCTCTAAGCCTCATTCAGTTTGCCAGCCTAAAATACCACCCTTTCTCTAGACACCTAACCTTAACACACTGAAATAGGAAGATACTTAAAATATATTTTAGATACGTGAGTATTCCAGTCAAATAATTTCTGTAAAATATACAGATGGAATGTAAAAGAGATGATTGAAGGACAACAGGGTGATAGAAGGACTTTATTAGACATTCAGATTTGGTTGGTTATGATTTAAATTTTAATTGAACATTTAATTAGGTTTTCATGGGGGAGTAAAAAACATGGAATATGATCTCTGTACAAAAATCATCCAGTATTGAATTCATTTGCATTAGAAGAGTTTCATACTTTAAAACTTTTATATCTTTATCTAAACCTAGCATATTTTTTCTTAAGCATATTTGACTTTTACTACCTGGGCATCTATATATATAAAAAAATATGTATCTGTAGATTGTGTGTTCTTTACCCATTATCTTCTTCCATGCTTCATCACAAATTTTTAAAAGTACTTTCTTCTTAAAGAATTACATGTACTTTAACAGAACCTTTGACAGTTTTTATTTTTACTTCCCCTTTGTTAAGATTATCTGTTATATAAAAACTTGACAAGCTTCCGCAATTGGGAAAAGCCTCTAGGAAACCTGTCTTCCCTAAATCCTATAGACTTTATGTAAACCTTACATTTTCCAAAAACTGATCTCCTGCCTACTCCTTCTAGGGTTAAAAATACTGCCTTGTCAGTCAAGTGTATAGTATGCCAATATAAATACCATGCTTTGCTTAAAACAGTTGGTTTGGGAAGCTAGCAAAGTTAGCGTATTTTTCACGTATTTAATAAGATTTGTATTTTGATTCTGTGATAATCTATATTGCTAAGGTTACCAAAGTAAGTACCTCATGATTAGAACTGAATAATATGCTTATTAAAGTTTTTGGTGTGCTAATAGTTATTCAATTTATTGCATTTGTGAATTGTGCTTTCAGAAAAATTCTGGGCGTTATTATATATTCATGTTTATAATTATGCCTATAATATATAACTTTTTAATGTATATAATTTACACTGCATCCATGATTATTCCACTTCCTTTATGACAGATTGACTATTTGAAAACCAAAATAAAAGTGAACCATGTTACCTGGAGGAATATTTCTATCTTATTCCTGTTTTTATACTCTGGGGTAAAACAATAGAGAGTTTTTCAGTTATTACAATAGCTGAAAGGGATACAGTATACATGTGGTTAAACTGTGAGGAAAATATGAAGCGAAAAAGCAGGAAAAATGTCCTAATCGTAACCTAATAGGTATTTTGTTATGAAGGATCTAAGGAATTTCATTTCACTTTACAAAGACATTGTTTTCGAGATTAAGGTTTTGCTGGCTTTTCCTCCTACACTAAGGAACATTCTGCTATTATCTATGTGGTGCTGTGTCTTCTCTTATAAAGTCAACTCTTGAAGTGCTGTTTAAGGTGTTAGAAGTTTCATGATCTTCCAATGGAAATTCAAATTAGATACAGTCTATAATTTTAAAGAGTAAAAATGGAAGATGAATTACTATAGGATAGCCCACTTAAATGGAAAATATATATTTGAATAGTTTCAATGGAATTTGGTTTATATGACCAAACATCGCTTTCTAGAATGTTTATTAGCTCTTATTAATAATTTCAGGAAAATGATCTAATCATAAGTGTTCTGTATTTTATTTTTCCTTGGAGAGGAATGTTGCACTTTGGATTCTACTCTCTGGCTACAGCATAAAAGAGGTTTTCAAAAACTAAAATTTTCTGAGTTCAGTTCTGTAATATTAGTGAATAACACATTATCACCAAGAAGGGGTTTGCTAATATGCCAATTTGTTTTAAATGAATACTTAGAAATCTATATAGAAAATATCAGTAATCTCAGGCTGCCTTTTCATGATCAGTCAGGCAAGCTTATTTTTAGACCATTTCCCTTTCATTCATTGGATATAGGATCTGGGATTACAAGTGTAATGGTTTTTATAAGGTAAAAACAGCTGGAAGTAAATTCATTTGTCAAGTAGAAATTTTAGTAAATCTGATACTTCTTGCTTAGGTTCTTGTTGAAAGCTATCTCAAATACTGGAGTCATTTTCTTGACTTGGTAAGGCATTTAAAATGTTTAGTTTACATGATTTATACTCTTTAAAGAGACTGATATCAATGATCAGTATCAATTTGCACTTTTCAGAACTGTAAAATTAAGATTTTTTTGGCTAAATCTCTGGGAGGTTTTTTATTTTTTTCCTTACCCCCGTCTCTCCTCCTGTTCTTTAATCTGAATAACCAGATTATTTATTTGGAAATTAAAATTTTTAGGTATAACAATGTATAAAGTTAGTGAATTTTGTATTTAGGATTAAAAAGGGTTTATGTTTTTATTCACTTCTGATTACTGAAAGTGGTTCCATGAATAAAATGACAGTTTCCTATAAAATAAAGATTGCTGAATAATTAAACTATGCTGAAGGAAAAAAAGTGTATAGTCTCCCTTTTAGTAAAGGTGACTTAGATCCTAACAAGATTCAGAAAAGGGGAAAACTCATGTTACACTTCTTGAATTTATGTTCAAATGTGATTTTTATTTTATATATATTTTTTTGCTATAGACAAAGCAAATCCAAAAATCTCACCTATATAAGAATTCTTATGCATTATTAAAAGTTTGTAATAATAAAATATGTATTGGTGGTGGAAAAGAATCCCACAAGTGCTCAAGACTGACATAACCTTTAACAAAGTGGAAAAAACTTTTATTAGAATTACCAAGTCTAGGTTCAGATTTATGTCAGAGCACTTTATGGTGCCAAAATTAGTACCACTAATTTTTCTTGAGCTTAAATGTCATTTTTCACTAAATGAGTTTAAACGAGAGGTTTAAATTATTTGAAGCAAGAATTTGTACAGACTTGGGAATCTTTCTTTGGCTTTGGTAAACTCCCCTTTTCCTAATTAGCATATCTTTCACATGCTTTTCAGAATCATTTATCCCATAGTATGTGTTTCAAGTTCTATTTAGTAATTATTTAATTTCAAAAATAACCTCCCTTTCAGTTACAAGGTCCTTAAACACAGTAAAATACCTTGTAATTTGAGTAACTTTTTTCTTCTTAAGCAAAGTACTTAGCATTTGCCTAATTTTCACAAAATTCTTCTGAATTAATATGGAAACCAATAATTATCCTCCTTAAAAATTAGTGGGAAAACAAGTACTGAAAGGTAAGCACCTAGCACAGGGTCACAGATTAACCAAGCCAAAAAATATGGGTATTCTAACTGCTCTTCTGGTGTACTTCTATTATTTGTATTACCTTGAATAAGATATGGCATTTAAAATTTTATGATGTCATAATGCTGAGTCTATACCGAGTGGGGTGGCATGTTAAATTTTTAAAAGAAAAATTACAAACCCAAGTTTAAGTAGTAATGGAATTAACTACTGAATATTTTTTTTAAAGACCATTGACGACAGTACATGTGAAATAAATTCCTTACTAACATTGTCCTGTTTTCCTAGACAGCACTGATTTAGCAAAAGTATACAAGAAGACTCTAAAGACCCATGGAACAATTAGGGACCATTAAGTTGGTACTAAGCTACACCACAGTAAAAGTCCTATATATTGTATATTGACACACAAAGAGAAAGGTGACAGGAGTTTTCAGTAATGTATTTTAGAAAACTGTTCATTTTTTGCTAATGTTTATCTGAATATAAGACATACAAAACAAGGAAGCATTGACCACTGAGTCTTTTCATGCCCAGTATCCAAAAGTGAAGCTTTTCTTTCCCTTCTGTTCATGATAGTTATTAACAAAGCATTGCCTTTCAGATGGTCCCGATTCTGTGATGAGGCACTTGAAGAGTCTGAAGGTTAGGGCATGTGAAATAGGGAGCTGGAAGAAAGCATGCAGCTATTCCATTGGAAGCAAAAGGGAGTGTAGGCCCATAGAATACTTCTTCTTTGCCTTCTCTACTTACATCCACTACCTACAAAAGAAAAGAAGCCTGTATGTCAAAGATTATTGTTCAATATAATTTGAGCAAAAATATATAAGTATATACATAAAAGGAGGCCTACAGTTGAATTCAGTTATGCCACCATGACCATACGTACCTTAGGCATTGGGTTTTTTCCCCCTCACAGTATGGTACCAGAAATATGTCTGAAGGTCCAGGTGCTGCTATATGCATTTGTATATTTGGGTGTCTACATATATACATAGATATATGTTTATAATTAACAGTGATGAGGTAGGTAGCTTTATCCTCCTTTAATATAAAGGTCTTGTGGCTTTAAACACATTACACCAGATGGACCTAACTTATCCATCCAAAAACAGTGGAATACACATTATTTAAGTGTACATGGAATATTCTCCAGGATAGATCATATATTACGCCACAAACAAATCTCAATAAATTTAAGAAGACTTTCTGAAATCGTATCAAGCATCTTTTCTAACCACAACAGTACCTAGAAATAAGTTACAAGGACTGGCAAACAAAAATAAAACACAAATACAGAGGCTCAACAACATGGTATTAAGCCAATGAGTCAATGAAAAAAAAAAGTCAAAAAACTTCATGGAGAAAAATGTAAATGAAAACATTATGGTACAAAATCTTTGGGACACAGCAAAAGCAGTTCTAACAGGGAAGTTTATAGCAATCAAGCAACAAGAGAAATCTCAACCTAACCTTACACCTAAAGGATCTAGAAAAAGAAAGCCCAAAGCTAGTAGAAGGAAGCAAGGAATAAAGACTAGAGTGGAAATAAACTAAAAAAAAAAAAAAAAACAGTAAAAGCAAGAGCTGATTAATGAAAAGATAAGCAAAACTGATAAACCTTTACCCAGACACATCAAGAAAAGACCTAAATAAATCTGGAATGAAGAAAAATAACAACAAACACCACAGATATACAAAGGATTGCAAGAAACTACTATGAAAAATATTACACCAACAAATTGGACAACCTGGAAGAAATGGATAAATTCCTAGAGACATACAATCTTCTAAAACTAAGGGAGAAAACATGAACTGACTGATTACCCATTCAATTTCATTATTAGTAATCAACTACCAACAAAAACCCAGGACCAGATGGCTTTATAAGTGAATTCAACAAACATTTAAACAAGAGTTAACGCCTGTTCTCAAACTATTCCACAAATAAAGAGGAAGGAAAATACCCAATGTATTCTGTGAGGCAAGTATTAGCCTGATACCAAAACCAAAGACATTACAAAAAAAAAAAAAAACCTACAGAACGTATCTGATGAACATAGATGCAAAAAAAATGGGAACAAAATATTAGCAAACTGAATCCACCAATACATTAAAAAATTACCATGATCAAGTGGGATTTATTCTAGGAATAAAGTGTTTCAATACTCACAAGTAAATCAATGTGATATATCACATTAAGAGGAAAAACTAAAAACCATATGATCACCTCAAGAGATGCAGAAAAAGCATTTGACAAAATGCAACATCCATTCACGATAACTCAACAAATTGGGTTTAGAGAGAACATACCTCAACATGATAAACCAAATATGAAAAACCCACAACCAACATCATACTGAAAAGTGAAAAACTGAAAGCTTTCCCCTTAAGACCAGGAACAAGATGAGGATCCACTCTTGCCACTTTTCAACATAATACTGGACGTCCTAGCTGTAGCAATCAGAAAAGAAAAAGGGAAGGCCTCCAAATTAGTAAGAAGATAAACTATCATAATTTGCAGATATATATTTTCTAATTATAGAAAACCCAAAAGACTCCACCAAAGAACAGATAAATTAATTCAGTAAAGTTGCAGTGTACAAAATTAATATACAGAAATGTATTACATTTCTATATACTAATAATGCAGTAGCAGAAAGAGAAATTTAAAAATCCCATTGGAGAGTAGTGCAAGATGATGGCTTAGGAAGACTATGAACTCACCTCCTTCACAGACACACCAAATATAAACCTATTTGTGGAGCAATTCCTCCTGAAGGAGAAGTGAGAGCTGACTGAACAGCTTCTGCACAAAAGATAGACCACATAACTGCAAGAGAGATGGAAACATATTAATGAAGATAACCCAGTCCCAACAGTGCAAATAGCAATGGGGAGGGATAGTACTAAGGAACTGTGAGCGGAGGCATCTGCGCTGGGGCACAGAAAAAAAGCCACAAATTAAAAGCAACTAGCCTATAAAGGATCCAGCCCTACCACCACCGAATAGGAGAGCAGCAAGAACTCTGCACTGGAGATGCTTGTAAGCACCACTGTTTACTTTCCCTCTCCACCTTATTAGCATGGACAGGAATAGGGTCCAGGCACCCTAGCTAGCCTGTTGACTCCGTGATCCCCTGGCCTCTAGCCCACACAAGACCAAGCCATGCAAATAAGGCAGCCGCCAGCATGCCACACACCAAGACACCCCTGCTCAGCACTCACTACACCTACAGCCATCCTGCCAAGGTGACACAGGCACAAAACATTGTGGAACACTCCAGGCACATGCTTTTTTATCTCCTAATTCTTGCTATGTTTGATACCCCCAGCTCAAGAGAGTTTCAGGACTTACCTGCACAGAGCATCCCAGGAACCCCCAGTCTGTACCCTGCCTCAGCTGTAGCCACCTGACCAGGGCAAACCCTGCACCAAATGCTCTGAGACAACCTAACCCACACCAGCCAGAGCTCTAGTTGCCCTGCCAGAGCATCCCATAAACTAAGCATTCCAGGATACCCCAGCATGCATGCAGTTCAGATACAGCTCTCCTGTCAGGGCACCCACTGTATGGAGCACCCCAGGATGCCCCAGACCATGCTACACCATGACTCCAGCCACCCCACTAGGGCAGCCCCTGCACAGGGTGCTCAGGACACCCCAGCCTGCACCTCTCTTTGCCTCCACCTAACCCACTAGGTGCCTTCCATGCAGAGAACCCCAGCACACAGTTTGCACACTTTGGCTTTAGCTATCCTGCCAGGGCACCCTCTGCATGAGAGTTACAGGAATACCCTGGCCTATGCCCACTACAGCTCTAGTCATCCCATTAGGGAAGCCCCAGCATGAGTGCCCCAGGACCACCAAGTTCATGCCAGCCACAACTCTAACCAGCCAGTCACTGACACAGTCTACATAGATGACCATACACAAGACCATTCCTTCAATGTTAGAAGTAGCTGTGCTGCCTAATTCATAGGAATAAACACAAAGGCAATGGGAGGAGACAAAGGGATATGCTCCAAATAAAATAAGACAAAAGCTCAGAAAATGAACTAGATGAAATGGAGATAACCAATCTACCTGATAATTAAAAGTAATGGTCAGAAAGAAGCTCACCAGACTACAGAGGAGCGGGAAAGAACTCAGTGAAAATGTCAACAGAGAAACTATAAAAAAGCATCAGAGTTAGGAATATAAGTGAGTGATTTATTCATTTATTTTAGAGACAGAGCACACGAGCAGGAGCAGAGGGAGAATCTTAAGCAAACTCCCTACTGAGCATGGAACCCAACAAGGGGCTTGATCTCACAACCATGCCCTGAGCTGAAATCAAGAGTCGGATGCTCAACTGACTGAGCCACTCAGGTGCTCCAACAGTGTCTTTAAAATGACATGTTAGACCAGTTGGACATAATACAGAACATTCCCTCCAAAAACAAGATTACAGAGTCCTTTCAAGTGCACATGGGACATTCTGCAGAATAGATCATAGGCTAAACCACAATGCAAGGCTCAATAATTTTAAGAATGAAATAATATGCATCTTTTCTGACCACAATGGTATGAAACTAGAAATCAATAACAAGAAACAAAAATGGAAAACACAAATACCTGGAGGTTAAATAAAACACTACTACATGACCAATGGGTCAATGAAGTATTCACAGAGAAAATTTTAAAAATACTTGGAGACTAATGTAAATGAAAACACAACAGTTAAAAATCTTAGAACAGCTTTCACTGTGTCCCAAAGAGGGAAATTTATAATGATACAGGACTACCTCCAGAAACAAGAAAAATCTCAATCTAATTTATATCTAAACGAACTAGAAAAAGAGCAAACAAAACCCAATGTTAGAAGGAAGGGAATAATAATGATCAGAACAGAAATAAATGAAATAGAGACTAAAATAGATCAAAACCAAGAGCTAGGTCTTGAAAAGATAAAATTGATAGAAAATTAGACTTATCAAGAAAAAAGAGGACACAAAAAAATAGAATAAGAAATGAAAGAGAAGTAACAACTGACACCACAGAAATAAAAAGAATTTAAGAATACTATGAAAAACTGTATGCCAAAAAAGTAGACAACTTGGAAGAAATGGATAAATTCCTAGAAACCTAGAATCTTCCAAAACCAAATCTGGAAGAAAGAAAATCTGTCAGACCAATTACTAGTAAGGAAACTGAATTGGTAATGGAAAAAACAAAAAAAAAAACAACAAACAAAAGTCCAGGACCAGACAGATTCACAAATGAATTCCACCAAACATTTAAAGAAGAGTGAATACCTATTGTTCGCAAACTATTCCAAAAAATAAAAGAGGAAAGTTCACAAATACATTCTATGGGACTAGCATTGCCCTGATATCAAAATCAGACACTATTTAAAAAAAGAAAAGAAAAAAAAGCTTTTCAGCCAGTATCCCTGATGAACAAAAATACAAAAATCATCAACAAAAGATTAGCCAGCTGCATTCAACAATACATTAAAAGAACCATTCACCGCAATCAACTGAGATTTATTTGGAGGATACAAGAACAGTTCAATCTTTGTAAATCAATCAACACAATATGTCACATTAACAAATGATAAGTATTGTGATCATCTCAATAGATACAGAAAAAGTATTTGACAAAATTTATATGTTTCTGATAAAAATTCTTAATATTAGTGGATTTAGAGGGAACATATCTCAGTTTAATAAAGGAAAACATGGAAACCCACAGCTAAGATCTTAGTCAATGAGGATAAACAGAGCTTTTCCTCTGAGCCGGAATAAGAAGGATGGATGTTCACTCTTGCCTCTTTTATTCAACATAATACTGAAAGGCCTAGCCACAGCAATCAGAGAGGAAAAAGAAATAAAAGGCCTACAAATTGGTAAGGAAGAAATTAAGTTGTCACCGTCTGCAGATGATGTAATGCTATACATAGAAAACCCTAAAGACTCCACCTAAAAATATGAACAATATTCAAAGAATTCACTAAAGTTGCAGGATATAAAATTAATACTCAAAAATGAGTTGCATATCTGTACACTAATGAAGTGGCAGAAAGAGAAATCATTCAAGTTACAATTATACCAAAAGGAATAAAATACCTAGTAGTGAACTTAACCAAGGATTTAAAAGACCTGTATGCTGAAGACTATGCAACAGTGATGAAAGAGAATAAAGAAAACACAAGTGGAAACAAGTGGAAAGATATACTGTGTTCATGTATTGGGAGAATTAATATCAATAAAATGTCAATAAGACCAAAGCAATCTATCAATTCAGTGTATTCTCTATCAAAATACCAACAGCATTTTTGGAAGAACTAAACCAAATAATCCTAAAGTGTTTAAAAAACCATAAAAGACCCTGAATAGCCAAAGAAACTTGACACTGAAGAACTAAGCAGGTGGTATCACAATGCAAGATTTCAAGATATACTACAAATCTCTAGTAATCAAAACAGTATGGTACTGGCACAAAAATAGACATATAAATCAATGGAAGAGAACAGAGAGCCCAGATATAAGCCCACACTTATATGGTCAATTAATCCACAATAAAAGATGCAAAATATATGGCTGGAAGAAGACAGTCTATTCAATAAATGGTGTTGAGACAACTGGACAGCTACATGCAAAAGAATGAAACAGGTCCCCTTCTTACACCACACACAAAAATAAACACAAAATGCATTAAAGACCTACATGGGAGACATGAAACTGTAAAACATCTAGAAGAAACATAGGCAGGAATCTCTCTGTGGCCTTTGTAACATTTTTCTAGGTATGTTTCCTGAGGCAAGGGAAACAAAACCAAAACAAACCAAAACAAAAACAAAAAAACCTTTTGTACAGCAAAGTAAACCATCAACAAAGCAAAAAGGCAACCTACTGAATGAGAGAAGATATTTGTAAATGATATACCTCTTAAGGTATTAATGTCAAGAATATGTAAAGAATTTGTACATCTCAACCCCAAAAGAACCAAACAATCTGATTAAAACAATGGTCAAAGGACCTGAACGGACCCTTTTCCTAAGACCTATAGATGGCAAGCACATGAAAAGATGCTCAACACCACTAATCATCAGAGAAACACAAATCAAAACCACAATGGGGTAACACTTCACACCAATTAGAATGGCTAGTATCAAAAAGAGGAGAACTTGTGGAAAAAAGGGAACCCTCATGCACTGCTGGTGGGAATGTAAATTGGTGCAGTCACTGTGGAAAACAGTAGAGAGGTTCCTCAAAAAATTAAATACCATAAGATCTGTAATTCCAATACTAGGTATTTACTGAATAAATACAAAAACACTAATTTAAAAAGATATATGCACCCATGTTTATTGCAGCATTATTTACAATAGCCAAGATATGGAAGCAACACAGTGTCTCATTGATAGATAAATGAAGAAGTGGTATATATACACAATAAAATATTACTCAGCCATAAAAAAGAAAGATAGTCCCATTTGGGACAACATGGATGAACCAAGAGAGTATTATGCTAAGTGAAATAAGTCAGAGAAACACAAATATAGTATGATTTCACTTACATGTGGGATCTAAGAAATAAAAAGCAGAAACAGACTCATAAATACTGAGAAAAAATTGGATGGTTATCAGAGGGGAGAGAGTGGGACATGAGCTAAATGGGTAAAGTGGAGTGAGAGATATAGGCTTCCAGTTTTGGAATAAATAAATCACAGGGATAAAATGTACATCATAGGGAATACAGTCAATGGTATTATAATAGCAATGTAGGGTGACCATAGCATAATGTATAAACTTGTTGAATCACTCTCTTGTACATCTGAAACTAATTTAACTGTGAGTCAACAATACTTAAATTAAAAAAAAATTTATAATTGCACCAAAAAGGATAAAATAACCTAGGAATACATTTATGAAGGTGAAAGACCTGTACTCTGTATTCATATATGAAACACTGATGAAAGAAATTGAAGATGAGACAAATGGATAGATACACCATATTCATGGTTTGGAAGAACACTGTTAAAATGTCCATAATATCCCATACTATCCAAAGTAACCTACAGATTCAATGCAATCCAACAATATAGATACATCAATGGAAAGGAATTGAAAGTTCAGAAACAAACCCATGCTTAACTGGTCAATTAACCTACAGCAAAGGGGACAAGATACACAAAGAGGAAGACAGTCTATATAATAAATGATGCTGGGAAAACTGGACAGCTACATGCAAAAGAATGAAACTGGATCACTTTTTTTTTTGAAATTTTTAAATGCAATTAATTAATTAACACATAGTGTATTATTAGTTTCAGAGGTAGAAGTCAGTGATTCATCAGTCTTATATAATACCCAGTGCTCATTACATCACATGCCCTCCTTAATGTCCATCACTCAGTTACCCATGCATTCTCCCACCCCCCTCCCTTCAGCAAACACTCAGTTTGTTTCCTATGATTAGGAGTCTCTTATGGTTTGTCTCCCTCTCTGATTTCATCTTGTTCTATTTTTTCCTCTCTTCCCCTTTGATCCTCTGTTTTGTTTCTTAAATTCCACATGAGTAAGATCGTATGATAACTGTCTTTCTCTGATTGACTTATTTTGCTTAGCATAGTACCCTCTAGTTCCATCCATGTCCTTGCAAATGGCAAGATTTCGTTTTTTTGATAGCTGAGTAGTATTCCATTGTGTATATATACCACATCTTCTTTATCCATTCATCCGTCAATGGATATCTGGGCTCTTTCCATTGCTTGGCTATTGTGGACACTGCTATTACAAACATTGGGATACAGGTGCCTCTTTGGATCACTACATTTGTATCTTTAGGATAAACACCTAGTAGTGCAATTGCTGGGTCATAGGATAGTTCTATTTTCAACTTTTTGAGGAACCTCCATACTGTTTTTCAGAATGGCTGCACCAGCTTGCATTCCCACCAACAGTGTTAGAGAGTTCCCCTTTCTCCACATCCTTGCCAACATCTGTCATTTCCTGACTTGTTAATTTTAGCCATTCTGACCGGTGTGAGGTAGTATTTCATTGTGCTTTTGATTTGTATTTCCCTGATGCCAAGTGATGTTGAACATTTTTTCATGTGTCTATTGGTCATTTGGATGTCTTCTTTGGAGAAATGTCTGTTCAGGTCTTCTGCCCATTTCTTGACTGAATTATTTGTTCTTGGGTGTTGACTTTAATAAGAAAGAGTCTTGGATACTAGCCCTTTATCTGATATGTCATTTGCAAATATCTTCTCCCATTCTGTCAGTTGTCTTTTGGTTTTGTTGACTGTTTCCTTTGTTGTTCATAAGCTTTTTATCTTGAAGAAGTCCCAATAGTTCATTTTTGCCTTTGTTTCCCTTGCCTTTGGAGACACATCTAGCAAGAAGTTGCTGTGGCCGAGGTCACAGAGGTGGCTGCTTGTGTTCTCCTCTAGGATTTTGATAGGTGTCTGTCTCACATTGAGGTCTTTCATCCATTTTGAGTCTATTTTTGTGTATGGTGTAAGAAAATGGTTCAGTTTCATTCTTTTGCATATGGCTGTCCAATTTTCCCAACACCATTTGTTGAAGAGACTTTTTTCCATTGGATATTCTTCCCTGCTTTGTCAAAGATTAGTGGACCATAGAGTTGAGGGTCCATTTCTGGGCTCTCTATTCTGTTCCATTGATCTATGTGTCTGTTTTTGTGCCAGTACCATACTGTCTTGATGATTACAACTTTGTAATAGAGCTAGAAGTCAGGAATTGCGATGCCATTAGCTTTGGTTTTCTTTTTCAACATTCCTCTGATTTTTCAACATTCCTCTTTTGTGGTTCCATACAAATTTTAGGATTATTTGTTCTAGTTCTATGAAAAAAGTTGATGGTATTTTGATAGGAATTACATTGAATGTGTAGGTTGCTCTAGGTAGCATAGACATTTTAACAATATTTGTTCTTCCAATCCATGAGCATGGAAAGTTTTTCCATTTCTTTGTGTCTTCCTCAATTTCTTTCATGCGTGTTCTCTAGTCTTTAGAGTACAGATCCTTTGCCTCTTTGGTTAGGTTTATTCCTAGATATCTTATGGTTTTTGGTGCAATTGTAAATGGGATCAATTCCTTAATTTCTCTTTATTCTGTTTGTTAAAGAAATGCAACTGATTTCTGTGCACTGATTTTATATTCTGACACTTAGCTGAATTTCTGTATGAGTTTTAGTAATTTTGGGGTCGGGTCTTTTGAGTTCTCCACATAGAATATCATGTCATCTGCGAAGAGTGAGAGTTTGACTTCTTTGCTGATTTGGATGCCTTTTACTTCTTTTTGTTGTCTGATTTCTGAAGCTAGGACTTCTAGTACTATATTGAACAACAGTGGTGATGGTGGACATCCCTGCCATGTTCCTGACCTCAGGGAAAAAAACTGTTTATCTCAGTTTTTCCCCATTGAGAATGATATTCACTGCGGGCTTTTTGTAGATAGCTTTTATGATACTGAGGTATGTTCCCTCTGTCCCTACATGGTGAAGAGTTTTAATCCAGAAAGGATGCTGTACTTTGTCAAATGCTTTTTCTGCATCTATTGAGAGGAGCATATAGTTCTTGTCCTTTCTTTTATTAATGTAGTGTTTTACACTGATTGAAATGCAGATGTTGAACCACTCTTGCAGCCCAGGAATAAATCCCACTTGGTCGTGGTAAATAATCCTCTTAATGTACTGCTGGATTCTATTGGCTAGTATCTTGGTGAGAATTTTGGCATCTATGTTCATCAGGTATAGTGCTCTGTAATTCTTTTTGGTGGGGTCTTTATGGTTTTGGGATCAAGGTAATGTTGGCTTCATACAAAGAGTTTGGAAATTTCCCTTCCATTTCTATTTTCTGAAACAGCTTCAGAGAATAGGTATTAATTCATTCAATGTTTGGTAGAATTCCCCTGGAAAGCCATCTGACCCTGGGCTCTTGTTTGTTGGGAGATTTTTGATACTGCTTCAGTTTCCTTGCTGGTTATGGGTCTGTTCAGGTTTTCTATTTCTTCCTGTTTCAGTTTTGGTAGTTTATATGTCTCTAGGAATGCATCCATTTCTTCCAGATTGCCTAATTTGTTGGCATATAGTTGCTCATAGTATGTTCTTATAATTGTATTTCTTCAGTGTTGGCTGTAGTCTCATCTTTCATTCATGATTTTATTTATTTGGGTTCTTTCTCTTTTCTTTTTGATAAGTCTTGCCAGGGGGTTATCAATCTTATTAATTCTTTCAAAGAACCAGCTCCTGATTTTGTTGATCTGTTCTGCTGTTCTTTTGGTTTCTATTTCATTGATTTCTGCGCTAATCTTTGTTAATTTTCTTCTCCTGGGTTTAGGCTTTATTTCCTATGCTTTCTCCAGCTCCTTTAGGTGTAAGGTTAGGTTGTATATTTGAGACATTTCTTGTTTCTTGAGAAAGGCTGTATTGCTATGTACTTCCCTCTTAGGACTGCCTTTACTGCATCCCAAAGGTTTTGAACAGTTGTGTTTTCATTTTCATTTGTTTCCATAATTTTTTTAATTCTTTATTAATTTCCTTGTTGACCCATTCATTCTTTAGGAAGATGCTCCATGTATTAGTCTCCATGTATCTGAGTTCCTTCCAAATTTCCTCTTGTGATTGAGTTCAAGTTTCAAAGCATTGTGGTCTGAAAATATGCAGGGAATGATCCCAGTCTTTTGGTACTGGTTGAGACCTGATTTGTGACCCATAAAACTGGATCGCTTTCTTATACCACACATAAAAATACACTCAAAATGCATTAAAGACCTAACTACGAGGCCTGAGATAAAAATGGTAAAAGAAAATACAGGAGTAATTTCGTGGACATCAGTCTCAGCCATATATTTATGAATAAGTGGTCTCAAGCAAGGAAAACAAAAGCAAAAATAAACTATTGGAATTGTATCAAAATAAAAAGCTCTTGCACAGCAAAGGAAACTATCAACAAAACAAAAAGCTAACCTACCAAATGGGAGAAGATATTTGCAAATGATATATCTGATAAAGGGTTGATATCCAACATATATAAAGAACTGATAAAACTCGACACAGAAAGAACAATCAGATATAAAAATGGTCAGAGGACCTAAACAGACTTTTTTCCCAAAGAACACAGAGGGAGTGCCAACACACACCCTGAAGAGGCTCAACATCATTAATCATTAGGGAAATACAAACCAAAACCACAATTTTGGTTTTATGAAACCCAAATTTATGAGACATCACCTCATACCAGTCAAAATGGCTAGTATTAAAAAAAGATCTAAGAAGTTTTGGTGAGCATGTGCAGAATCAGGAACACTCCTGCACTACTGGTAGGAATAACAATTGGTGCAGCCACTGTGGAGAACATTATAGAGGTTCCTCAAAAAATTAACAATAGAAATACCAAGTGATCTGTAATTCCACTACTGGCTATTGACCCAAAGAATATGAAAACACTAATTTGAAAAGATATATGCACTCCTACCTTTATTGCAGCATAGTTTATAATAGCCAAAATATGGAACCATCTAGGTATCCGTCGACACAGGAATGGATAAAAATGTGATTATACACACACACACACTGGAATATTACACAGACATAAAAATAAAAGTAAATGAGATCTTGCCACTTGGGACAACATGAGTGGACCAAGAGGGTATTATTCTAAGTGAAATAAGTCAGAGAAACACAAATACTATATGATTTCACTTATATGTGGAATCTAAAAACAAACACACACACAAATTAACAGACAAGAAAAGGAGACTTTTAAGTACAAAGAACAAAGTGGTGGTTGCCAGAGGGGGAAGTAGGCTACTGGAAAAGGCAAAATAGATAAAGGGGATTAAGAGGCACAAACTTCCAGTTGTAAAATAAATCCTGAAGCTGAAAATTACAGAATAGGGCATATAATTAATAATATTATAGTAACCTTATATGGTGATAGATGGTAAGTATGGTCCTCATGGTGAGCACTGAGTAATGTATAAAATTTCAAATCAATATGCTTTATAGCTGAAATTAATATAACATTGTATGTCAATTTAAATTTAAAAATTTTAAGTCTTACACTACTTAAATAACTTGCCAAAACTAGTTAGTAAGTGTTGTGATATGTTGATTTACAAATCCTCATCTGTAAAATGAAGAAAACATCAACCTTGCAGCTTTATTCTGAGAATTGGTGACATCTAGCATAGTGTCTAGGACACAGAATATTATAGCACCACTTAGTAGCAGATTCAAAATCAGTTCAGTTGAGTCTGGATATTTTCCCCCAGTTATTTCCCCTTTAAGCTGGAATTCATCTCTTTTGTTATATGGAAGAGTCTCTTTGTTAGTCTGGACCTGCTGTCACCTCACTGAATCCTGCTTAGTTTTAATATAAGTCTTCAACTTACAATGGGGTTATGTTCTAAGAAACCCATCATAAATTGCAAATATCAAAAGTCAAAAATGTGTTTAATACACCTAACCTACCAAACATCATAGTGTAGACAAGCTTGACTTAAATGTGCTCAAAGCACTCACACTAGCCTATAGTTGGGCAAAATTATTTAACATAAAGCCTAATTTATAATAAAGTGTTGAGTAGGGGTGCCTGAGTGGCTCAGGTGGTTAAGTGTCAACTCTTGGTTTCAGCTCAGGTCATGATCTCATGGGTCGTGGGATTCAGCCCCACGTCAGGCTACACACTCAGCGAGGAGTCTGCTTGAAGATTCTCTCCCTCTGCCCCACCCCCCCCCCACTTGTGCACGCTTGCTCTCTAAAATAAATAAATCTTTAAAACATATTAATAAAGCATTGAGTATCTATGTAATTTTATTGACTATTATACTGAAAGTGAAAAACAATGGTTCTGTGGGTACAGAATAGTGGTGAGTATATTGGTAGTTTACCCTCATGATTGCATGGCTGCCTAGGAGCTGTGGCTCACTGCCATTGTTCAGCATCATTAGCATATTGTACTGTATATCACTAGCCTTGGAAAAGATCAAAATCCAAAGTATGGGTTCTGCTGAGTGCGTATTGCTTTTGCACTACTGTAAAGCTGAAAAATCATAAGTCAAGCCATCATAAGTCAGGGACCATATGTGTATTACAAAAATTCTTTCTTAAAGAACTGGTCATATCCTACTTGTTGAACTCATCAGGCCCTTTCCAGTCCTCAATCTTCTTAATCTCTCTTCGTTTGACCTTCCTCTAATCCCATTTGAAACCTTTCATCTCTTGGGTTCCATAATTTAAAAAAAAAAAAAAAATGTTCATAATTGACATTGTCCTGTTGCTATCCACCTTTGGTCCCCTTTTTTCTACCTGCATCCTAAGTGTACACATGCCTTAATATCCCAACCACAGACCTCTTGGCACTCTTCTTTAATGATTTTGTCCACTCCTGCCTTTATCTATCACTTAGGTGAATAACTGTTAAGGCTTTAATGACAAAAATGCATTCTTTTTTTTTTTTTAAAGATTTTATTTATTTGACAGAGAGAGACAGCAAGAGCAGGAACACAAGCAGGGGGGGTGGGAGAGGGAGAAGCAGGCCTCCCGCCGAGCAGGGAGCCCGATGTGGGACTCAATCCCAGGACCCTGGGATCATGACCTGAGCCGAAGGCAGACGCTTAACGACTGAGCCACCCAGGTGCCCACACAAAAATGCATTCTTTAGATGAAAGGCACCCTTGAGATTTGGGGATCCAAGCTCATAGAGGGGGAAATCACTACAGCCTAAAACAAAAGCTCAAACTTCTTTTTTTTCCCCAAATGGACATTTAGCTATTCCATCCCATTTGTTGAACAAAATACACTAGCTCTACCAATTTAAAATATTTTTATTACATGCTACAAACTTTTTTGTTGTTCTCTTTTGTTGATTTGTACATCATCCTACAGTACCACATTTATAGTTTTTTTTTTTTTTTTGACTGGGTAGGGCAAGTCTTCCTCATTCAATGTTCAAAAACTTCTTATTTTTATACATTCAACTTTCCTAGAGAAACTTTAAGATCAATTTGACAAGTATTATCTCCCCATCCTGGGAGAAAAAGGAAAATCCCAATGGGATTTTGATTAGTATTTCATTAAATATAGAAAGCAGAGACCTTTCACTATTTGCCTCAATTATATAAGGGTAAGTGTTGTCTTCAATGTATACAGAAGAAAATTTAGATATTGATAACATTAACTGACTTGCTCAAGGTCATACAGTAAGTGGTAGAGCCAATAGGTGAGCTCACAGTTGCAACCAAAGAGAGAACAAAGATTTTGTGCCATTCACAGTATTCCCTCCCCAACTGAATACATTTTTAGAAGACAAAATATCAGTTGAGGTCATCATCCAGAGAGCTTTTGTCTGGCTCCCTGGGCCAACGGAGACTGCATATGTTAAGCAGATGTAATTTATTTAATCTGCGAGAAGGGAAAAGAAGTTTTGGCAGTATTTCTCCAAAACACTCCCCTGTAAACTGGCAGAAAGAAGGCGTTTGGGAGAATGAGGTGCCAGCTCGGCAGCATATCCTCCAGCCAAAAGGAAGTAATTGTAAATGAAGAGCAGTGGAGGTGATCTGGAAATACAGACTAATCACTTGCACACTTGTGCAGCTGCTCCCTTATGTGCTGCTCATCATCGACAGCACATCAGGCTAGAGTCAACCCCTGTGCCAGACAATTCTTACACACCCACTAATTAACAAGAGCACTTTCTTACGAATCTATCCTTAGCTTTTTCCATGAGTTATTATTACTAACAAGTCCAAATCTCAGTCTTTAAACAAGCATTAATTTAAGAGCATCTCAGCTTTTCTCTTGTTTGGGTTGCTCTTGTAATGATCAAGTCATCTATGCTCTCTTGTAATGATCAAGTCGTCTATGCTAAGTAGTATAAGGAACTATACTTAGTCTATACTAAGTAGTATAAGTAGTAGAAGGAAATAAAATAGTATACTTTCCCAAGTCTGAAATGCTTCATCCCTATGTGGCTGAATCCCACAAGTGACAAAGAAGCTTTGATTGAAGTTCAGAAGGGGCAGCCTAAAGAAACTGGTTATTCTCTGGTATTTTCAAGAGCCAAAAAATGACTTTGGTCCTTCTGGATGTTAAAGGACCGATATCTCTGAACTATTTAAGTATGATCTTCATTAAACTTAGTCAGCCATGTCCTTAGAATCCAAGGATTATATATATGTGTGACTAATTAAATATTTAAACTTTAACATTTTTACCATATGTACTATTTTCTCCACCACATTTTCCTGTGCTTTCAATCTGTTGGTTTGTAGTTAGGAATTTCTACTGTCTAATCACCATTTTCTTAGAAACACTATTCTACTGTCTCGTCTAGCTTCTCTGATGGATATTCTTCCTGCAAGCAGTAAAGAAGCAGCTTGCCTCTGAACATATAAGTAGTCTCTCCAACCATCAATATATCACTGTTATTTAACCAAAATAAATAGTTCCTTAGTCATGCATAAAGTAAACAAGTATTTGATTCTGCAACTACAGTTCAGAATGAATAATACAACCTATAAGCACTTGTCAATAACTAAAATGAAACATGATCTATGACGAGTGTATAATCCATGAAGACTTCCATTCCAAACATCTATTTAAGTCATGATCCAAATGCTTATATGGACACTTATTACCCATAAACAGTAAAGGCTCCTAAAAGCCTTTCTCAAATTTATATGTTCAGTGTAGGACCACTGTGCCAGCCATGGGAATAAACACATTTTCAAAATGATTGATTTTGTACATCAAAATGGCTGTTGGAACACAGATCTAACCATAATTCTGGCTAAGAAAGCAAATATATTAAGCCTTTGGGGAAGATTGCAGACTAAGAGGATCCTAGGTTCACCTTGTCCCATGGATACACCTAGATAATACCCACATCAGTGTAAATAACCCAGAAAATGACTGAAGATTCTCAACAGGTAAATGTAGACAAAAAGCCACATGGAAGAGAGAAGGAAGGGTGGAGATGTGGTTGGGAGCAAAACTAACATGCAGGACTGTCTGTGGGTAGAAGCAATGCTGCAGGCACAAGAGGGGAAAGTAGCAGACCCCACACCAGGTAACCCAGGCATAGTGGACCTGCACTGGGAAGTCAAATCCCCATAACATTTGGCTTTGAAAGCTAGAGGGGTTCCACTTCTTGAGTTCTTAAAATTAGTAGGGCTTAACACCTAGAACTTTGAAAAACAGTGGGATCAGCTCTGGGAGAACAGGATGGCAATAGGAAATGGAGTCTCCACCCTTAAAGATACAGCATAACAGCCCCACTGAGATACAGTACAGAAACAGCAGTTTGAAAGATGTCTGGGGTATATGAGATAGAGATGTGTTTATTAATATCAGAGCAGGTGCTGGAGGGGCAGAGATCTTGGAGAGATTTCTCTAGGAACAAAAGAGCTGGCAGGTGCCATTAACCTCCCCTGCCTCCCAGCCTAGATACATAGACACCTGGCAAGAATCATCCCAGCACAGAGTCTCCATCTAGCTTGTTAAGATCTCTCCCCACCACTGTACTCTCCTGCAGCCCCAGCCCCTGCATCTTGGCTTCAGCAGGAGTTTTCCAAAGTGGCTACAGACTTCCTCCCAAAGCAGAACAGTGCAAACCTTGCTAACATCACATGCACCACCACCACGCCCACCCCCACATTCTCCTGTGGATGCACTCCCCCCAACACGCCCTTAGCAGAAGTCCAACCAAAGTGGTGCCACAAGTGTGGCAGTATGCAAGCAGCCCCAACAGGGGTCAGCACAACCCCAGCACCTTCTCAGCACCACCACTCCTGCCCTCAGGAGAGGGGAAGAAAACCACACAAACCAGTTCAACTATGGCCCCAGCAGTGGGCTCGGATTGGACATCTGGTCTGACTGCATACCCCAACCACCAACAAAAGCTTCTCAGGAAGCAACACAAGAAGAGCACCCTGAAGTCCAGTGATTCTGTGCTCTGACAAAAGCCTGACCTGACCCAACTCAAACTCAAGGTAACAACACAGGGACCAAACATGGCCTACAACAGATAAAGAGAGCCATGAAGGACCGGGCTAAAGGTAAATGTAGCTCAGCCACAAGAGTAGGGCATACACAACACACACATGAGACACCCCATGAAGTGCCAGGTTCTGATGAACAGGCAACATTACACTACAGGGGCACTACAGAGCCTCTTCTTCAGAAGGCCACTACTCTTAGGAGCAGGAGACATAGCTGACTTGCCCAACACAAAGAAACAGACACAGAGTTAGACAAAATGAAGAGACAGAACAATATGTCCCAAATGAAAGAACAAGACAAAACCACAGCAAGAAACCTAAGTGAAACAGATATAATATGCCTCATAGAGAATTTAAAGTAATGTCATAAAGATACTTGACTTGAGCAGAGTGGAGGACCACAGTGAGACCCTTAATAAAGAGAAAACGTAAACAACCAACCAGAGTTGAAGAACTCAATTAACTCACATTAAAACACATACTAGATAGAATAAATAGTAGACTACAGGAATCAAAAGAACAGTTCAGTGACCTGGGGGACAGAGATGGAAAGCAATCAAACTGAACAAGAGAGAGAAAAAATAATAAAAAATGAGAATAGATTAAGGTAACTCAGGAGCACCATCAAGCTTAATAACATTCACATTAAAGGGATCCCAGAAGGAGAAGGGAGAAAAAAGGGGACAGAAAATTTATTTTAAGAAATAATAGCTGAAAACTTGCCACATCTGGGGAAGGAAACAGAAATCCAGATCCAGGAGCCACAGATAGCCCCCAACAAATTCAACCGGAGGAGGCACATGCCAAAACACATAGTAATTAAAATGGCAAAAAGTAGTGATAGAGAATTTTAAAAGCAAGCAAGAGAAAAGAGAACAGTTACAAGAAAAACCCCATAAGGCGATTAGCTGATTTTTCAGCACAAACTTTGCAGGCCAGAAGAGAGTGGCATGATATATCTGAAGGGCTAAAAGAAAAAAACCTGCAGCCAAGAATACTCTCTCCAATAAGGCTATCATTCAGAATAGAAGGAGAGATAAAGAGTTCCCCAAACAAACAAAAGTTAAAGGAATTCATGACCACTTAATCAGCTTTACAAGAAATGTTGAAAGGGACTATATGATTAGAAAGGAAAGACCATAAGCAAGAGTAAAAAGTAGGAAACACAAAAGAAGTAAAATTAAGTTTATCTATAAAAATCAGTCAAGGGATTCACAAAGTAAAAGGAGAATGTGGAGGAGGACACCATGTACCTAAAATGTAGGGGAGAGAGAGGTAAAAACTTTGTGCTTTTAAAGTAGGTTAAAACTTAAGTGACCATCAAATTAATATAGACCACTATATGCATAAGATGTTATATATAAACATAATGGTGACCACAAAAAACCAGTAATAGATATGCAAAAAGTAAAGAGAAAGGAATCCAAGTATATCACTAAAGAAAGCCAACAAATCATGAGAGAAGAGAGCAAAAGAAAGGAACAGGGAAGAACTACAAAAACAATAATAAAATAAGTAACAAAATGGCAACAAGTACTTACCTGTCCATAATTACTTTGAATGTGAATGGACTAAATCCTCCAATCAAAAGACATAGGTGATGAAGTGGATAAAAAAAAATACCCCTACAAAGGACTCATTTCACACCTAAAGACACATGCAGACTGAAGTAAAGGGATGGAAAAGCATTATCATGCAAATGGAAGTGAAAAGAAAGCCAGAGTAGCAATACTTATGTCAGGCAAAATAAACTTGAAAACAAACTCTGTAACAAGAGATGAAGAATGACTTCACATAATCATAAAGGAAACAGAATTTACAACAATTATAAATATTGATGCACCCATCATGGGAGCACCCAAATACATAAAGCAGCTAATAACAAATATAAAGGAAGCAATTGACAACAATACAATAATAGTAGGGGACTTTAACACCCTACTTATGCCAATCTACAGATCACCCAAAAAAAGTCAATAAGGAAACAGTGGCTTTGAATGACACATTGGACGAACTGGGTCTAACAGATACATTCAAAACATTGTCATAAAACAACAGAATACACATTCTTTTTAAGTGCACATGGAGCATTCTACAGAACAGATATGTTAAGCCACAAAATAAGTCTCAACAAATTCAAAAGATTGAAATCATACCATGCATTTTTTTTTCTGAGTAGAACACTGTAATATTAGAAATCAACCACAAGAAAAAAATTTGGAAGGAACATAAATACATGGGTCTTAAATAACATGTTACTAAACAATGAATGGGACAAGCAGAACTCAAAGAAAAATCAAAAAAATACATGGAGGGATGCATGGCTGGCTTAGTCAGTAAAACATGCAACTCTTGGTGTTGGGGTCATGAGTTTAAGCCCCACATTGGGTGTAGAGCTTACTTAAAAAAAGAAATACATGGAAACAAATGAAAATAACAAAATGGTCCAAAATCTCTGGGATGCAGCAAATGCTGTGCTAAGAAGGAAGTTTATAGCAATAAAGGCCTACCTCATGAAGTGAAAAAAACTTCAAATAAACAACCTAACCTTACACCCAAAGGAGCTAGAAGAACAAACAAAACTCAAAACCAGTACAAGGGGGCAAGAGTGGGGGACTCCATTTCAACTGGTCCCCTGAATTTAGCTAGATATCTACCAAGCCATTCTGAACACCCACAAAATCAGCCTAAGATGTAAGATTATACCTCTGGATGTCTACTGGGGCAGAAGATCATCAGTCGAGAGGTAGGAAAGACAGAGTTGGGCTTGCCTGGACAGATGGAAGATAAACAGAAGGGGGAAGGGACCACCAAAAGCTAGCCTTTGGAAAGTAATACCCCAATGCAAAAGCGTCCTGTGCCTGGAGACCAGCAATAGCCTGGAGACGGAAAGGGACTGATAACAGCGCTCAAACAGAACACAGGGGCTTAAGGGGCAAACACTGGACCCCTGCCCCAGCACTGCTAGCTGCTGCCTGCGCCCACCCCCGCACTGGAGGGGACCTGTCCCGGACTCCAGAGGCCACCGCTGCCACAGGTGCCCGAGAGGACCCGGCATGGACCTGGGCCTGCAGACTGGGGCATCCACCACTGCCGCCCACACGGGAGGACCCAAGGCGGACCTGAGCCATGGAAATGGGGTTAGAGGCGGCTGCCGCCAAGGCCTCTGCTGCTGCCCCCCACCTCCCACACCAGAGAGGACCCAGCTTGGAACTGCGCCCATGGCCCCAGGGGCCAGCCACTGCTACAGCCAGAGCCCAGGCCCGCCCAGACCGGGATCGCTCACGGTGTTGGTGGCACAGGGGGCAGAGACAAGTGGGGGCCAGAGTCGATGCTGAGAGGATCACTGGGGGCACGCACTGACTGTGGGAGGCTGTGGTTTTCAGCGGGGCTCACAGAGCAGGAGACAGTGTGCTCTGGAGGGTTCAGAGAGGAGCAGACTGTAGCTTCTCTCCCCTGGGACGGAGGTCTGGGTGCAGACGTTTTCCTTTGCTCTGACCCTCCAAAAAGGCGGGAAAAGATGCCAGAGAACAAAAGCCAAAAAAAAAAGGTTTTCATGAGCGGAGCCCCTTGGTAGGGGGCAGGGCAACTCCGCCCAAGCAGGATTGACTGGAAAAACACCCCGGCAGGCCCCTCCTGCAGAAGACAAGCAGGAAGAACAAGAGGACAACAACCCCAGGGTCCCCATAAAACTATAAAACCCCAACACCAGGGGAAAGTTAGTATATTAATCTCTTAGTGTTGCCTCACGGCCTGTATATTTCTTAGATACTTTTCTCTCTTTTTTTTTAATTCTTTCTCATGCTTTTTTTTTTTTTACCTACTTATCATTTCAACCAAATGTTTAATACAACATATTCCATAGTAACTTTTTAACTTGAGCTTTTTCACACATATACTTTTTTTTTTCTTTTTTTATATATATAGATATAAGCTTCAATGTAGACCTTTTTTCCCTACTCAATACTACCAGTTTTAATTTCCCTGTATCTCTGGGAAGTACTGTTCTCTAACAAAGAGAACAAAATACACCCAGGAAGAGCTGAAACACTCTACCTCGCCCACATAAAGGGATTATAGCCACCTTCCCTGCACCACTCCTTTTTTTGTTGTTTTCTGGGGGGTTTTTTTGTTTGTTTGTTGTACTTTATAAATCTTATTCTTGGGTTTCATTTTGGCTGGGATTTTTTTTGGTGGTGGCTTCCAAATGCTCCTAACCCTCCCAGGGTGCACCTTGCCTGGATTGTGGTTGATGTTTTTGACTGTACATCCCCTCAACCACAACTCAACAGAATGACTAAGAGGAGGAACTCCCAACAAAGCAAAGACCCAGAGACAATGGCCTCTCCCACAGACCTAATGGATAGTGATATAAGCAAGATGTTAGTAGACTTCAGGGTAACAGTTATGAAGACAATAGCTAGGCTGGAGAAAAACATTAATGGCAACATAGATTGTCTAAGGGCAGATATGAGAGCTAATCAGGCCGAACTTAAAAATGCTATAAATGAGATGCAGTGTAAACTAGATTTTCTAACACCTAGGGTAAACAAAGCAGAAGAACATATTAGTGATCTAGAAGACAAACTGATAGAAAAGAAGGAAAAGGGGGAGGCCTGGACCAAACAGCTTAATATCCATGAAAACAGAATTAGAGAAATAAGTGACCCATGAAACGTTCCAATGTCAGAATTATTGGGATCCTTGAGGGGGTGGAGAGAGAGGACTAGAAGATACATTCGTAGCTGAGAACTTCCCTAATCTGGGGAAAGAAATAAGCATTTGTGTCCTATAGGCAGAGAGGACCCCCTCCCAAGATCAAGGAGAACAGACCAATTCCCTAGCATGTAATAGTAAAACTCGCAAACCTTAGAACCAAGGAAACCATCTTAAGGGCAGTTAGGGGGAAGAGATTCCTTACATACAGAGGGAAGAACATCAGAATAACGTCAGACCTATCCACAGAGACCTGGCAAGCCAGAAAGGCCTGGCAAGACACATTCAGGGTACTAAATGAGAAGAACATGCAGCCAAGAATACTTTATCTGGCAAGGCTGTCATTTAAAATGGATGGAGAGATACAGAGCTTCCAGGACCAGCAGACTGAAAGAATATGTGACCACTAAGGTGGCCCTGCAAGAATTATTAAGGGGGGGGGGTTCCTATAAAAGGAGAAAGACCCCAAGAGTGATATAGAACAGAAATTTACAGAGACAATCTATAAAAACAAGGACTTCACAGGCAACATGATAAAAAAATAATATCTATCAATAATCACTCTCAACGTGAACAGCCTAAATGCTCCCATAAAATGGCAAGAGTTGCAGATTGGATAAAAAGAGAGGACCTATCCATGTGCTGTCTACAAGAGACTCATTTTGAACCTAAAGATACATCCAGACTGAAAGTGAAGGGATGGAGATCCATCTTTCATGCCATCGGACCTCAAAAGAAAGCTGGGGTAGCAATTCTCATATCAGATAAATTAGATTTTAAGCTAAACACTGTAGTTAGAGACACAGAAGGACACTACATCATTCTTAAAGGGTCTATCCAACAAGAAGATCTAACAATTGTAAATATCTATGCCCCCAACATGGTAAGTTATATAAGATATAACTTATATCAGTTATAAGCCAACTGTTAATCAAAATAAAGAGACATATTGATAATAATATGTTAATTGTAGGAGGCCTCAACACTCCACTCTCAGCAATAGACAGATCATCTAAGTGGAAAATCAACAAAGAAACAAGAGCTTTGAATGACACACTGGACCAGAGGCCCCTCATAGATATATACAGAACATTCCACCCTAAAACAACAGAATACTCCTTTTTCTCAAGCACACATGGAACTTTCTCCAGAATAGACCACATACTGGGTCACAAATCAGGTGTCAACTAATACCAAAAGACTGAGATTACTCCCTTCATATTCTCAGACCATAATGCTTTACAATGGAACTCAATCACAGGAAAAAAAATTTGGAAGAAATTCAAACACTTGGAAGCTAAAGACCACTCTGCTTAAGAATGCTTGTGTCAACCAGGAAATCAAAGAATAACTTAAACAATTCATGGAAACCAATGAGAATGAAAACACATTGGTTGAAAACCTATGGGATACTGCAAAGGCGGTTCTAAGGGAGAAATACAGAGCCAACCAAGCCTCACTCAAAAAAATAGAAAAATCCCGAATTCACCAAACTTTACATCTTAAAGAACTGGAGAAAAAAACAACAAATGATGCCTAAGTTACACATTAGAAGAGAAATAATTAAGATTAGAGCAGAAATCAATGAATTAGAAACCAGAAATACAGTAGAGCAGATCAACAAAACTAGAAACTGGTTCTTTGAAAGAATTAATTGATAAAGAAAGAAAAGATTGATAAACCACTGGCCAGACTTATCCAAAAGAAAAGAGAACGGACCCAAATTAATAAAATTATGAATGAAAGGGGAGAGATCACAACTAACACCAAGGAAATAGAAACAGTTATTAGATATTATTATCAACAACTATATGCCAATAAATTAAGCAACCTGGAAGAAATGGATGCCTTCCAGGAAACCTATAAACTACCAAGACTGAAACAGGAAGAAATTGACAACCTGAATAGAGCAATAACGAGACTGAAGCAGTGATCAAAAACCTCCCAAAAAACAAGAGTCCAGGGCCTGATGGATTCCCTAGGGAATTCTACCAAACATTCAAAGAAGAAATAATACCTATCCTCCTGAAGCTGTTTCAAAAAACAGAAGCAGAAGGAAAGCTTCCAGACTCATTCTATGAGGCCAGTATTACCTTGATCCTCAAACCAGGCAAAGACCCCATCAAAAAGGAGAATTTCAGACTGATATCCCTGATGAATATGGATGCCAAAATTCTCAACAAAATCCTAGCTAATAGAATCCAACAGTACATTAAAGGGATCATCCACCATGACCAAGTGGGATTTATCCCCAGGACGCAAGGGTGGTTCAACATTCAAAAATCAATCAACGTGATAGAACACATTAGTAAAAGGAGAGAGAAGAACCATATGGTCCTCTCAACTGATGCAGAAAAAGCATTTGACAAAATACAGCATCCTTTCCTGATTAAAACTCTTAGAGAGATAGAGGGAACATTCCTCAATTTCATAAAATCCATCTATGAAAAACCCACAGTGAATATCATCCTCAATGGGGAAAAGCTGAGAGCCTTTCCCTTAATATCAGGAACACTACAAGGATGCCCACTCTTGCCACTATTGTTCAACATAGTACTAGAAGTCCTAGCAACAGCAATCAGACAAAAAGAAATAAAAGGTATTCAAATTGGCAAAGAAGAAGTGAAACTCTCTCTCTTCACAGATGACATGATACTTTATGTGGAAAATCCAAAAGACTCTACCCCCAAATTATGAGAACTCATACAGCAGTTCAGTAATGTGGCAGGATACAAAATCAATGCACAGAAATCAGTTGCTTTCTTATACACTAATAATGTAACTGTAGAAAGAGAAATTAGAGAAATGATTCCATTTACAATAGCACCAAAAACCATAAGATACCTTGGAATAAACCTAACCAAAGAGGTAAAGGACCTATACTCTAGGAACTACAGAACACTCATGAAAGAAATTGAAGATGACACAAAAAGACGGAAAAATATTCCATGCTCATGGATCGGAAGAATAAACATTGTTAAAATGTCTACACTGGGGCGCCTGGGTGGCTCAGTCATTAAGCGTCTGCCTTCGGCTCAGGTCATGATCCCAGGGTCCTGGGATTGAGTCCCACATCGGGCTCCCTGCTCTGCGGGAAGCCTGCTTCTCCCTCTCCCACTCCCCCTGCTTGTGTTCCTGCTCTTGCTATGTCTCTGTCAAAAAAATAAATAAAATCTTAAAAAAAAAAAAAAAGTCTACACTGCCCAGAGCAAGCTATTCCTTCAATGCATCCCAATCAAAATACCAATGGCATTTTTCAAAGTGCTGGAACAAACAATCCTAAAATTTGTGTTTTTTTTTTAAGATTTTATTTATTTATCTGAGAGAGAGAATGAGATATAGAGAGAGAGCATGAGAGGGGGGAGGGTCAGAGGGAGAAGCAGACTCCCCGCTGAGCAGGGATCCTGATGCGGGACTTGATCCTGGGACTCCAGGATCATGACCTGAGCCAAAGGCAGTCGCTTAACCAACTGAGCCACCCAGACGCCCAAACAATCCTAAAATTTGTATGGAATGAGAAAAGACCCTGAATCGCCAAGGAAACGTTGAAAAAGAAAAACAAAGCTGGGGGCATCACATTGCCTGATTTCAAGCTATATTACAGAGCTGTGGTCAAGACAGCATGGTACTGGCACAAAAACAGACACACAGACCAATGGAACAGAATAGAGAGCCCAGATGTGGACCCTCAACTCTATGGTCAAATAATCTTCGACAAAGCAGGAAAAAATATGCAATGGAAAAAAGTCTCTTCAATAAATGGTGCTGGGAAAATTGGACAGCTATATACAGAAGAATGAAACTCAACCATTCTCTTATACCATACACAGAGATAAACTCAAAATGGATAAAAGACCTCAATGTGAGACAGAAATTCATCCAAATCCTAGAGGAGAACATAGGCAGTAATCTTTTCGATATTGGCCACAGCAACTTCTTTCAAGACACGTCTCCAAATGCAAGGGAAACAAAAGCGAAAATGAACTTTTGGGACTTCATCAAGATAAAAAGCTTCTGCACAGCAAAGGAAACAGTCAACAAAACAAAGAGCAACCCACAGAATGGGAGAAGATATTTGCAAATGACACTAAAGGTAAAGAGCTGGTATCCAAGATCTATAAAGAACTTCTCAAACTCAACACCCAAAAAACAAATAATCAAGTCAAAAAATGGGCAGAAGATATGAAAAGACACTTCTCTGAAGAAAACATACAAATGGCTAACAGACACATGAAAAAATGTTCATCATCATTAGCCATCAGGGAAATTCAAATCAAAACCACATTGAGATAATACCTTACACCAGTTAGAATGGCAAAAATTGACAAGGCAAGAAACAAAAAAATGTTGGAGATGTTGTGGAGAAAGGGGAACCCTCTCACACTGTTGGTGAGAATGCAAGTTGGTACAGCCACTTTGGAAAACAGTGTGGAGGTTCCTCAAAAAATTAAAAATAGAGCTACCCTATGACCCAGCAATTGCACTCCTGGGTATTTACCCCAAAGACACAGATGTAGTGAAGAGAAGGGCCATATGCATCTCAATGTTCATAGCAGCAATGTCCACAACAGCCAAACTGTGGAAAGAGCCAAGATGCTCTTCAACAGACGAATGGATAAAGAAGATGTGGTCCATATATACAATGGAATATTACTCAGCCATCAGAAAGGATGAATACCCAACTTTTGCATCAACATGGATGGGACTGGATGAGATTAAGCTAAGTGAAAAAGGTCAAGCAGAGAAAGTCAATTATCATATGGTTTCACTTATTTGTGGAACATAAGGAATAGCATGGAGGACATTAGGAGAAGGAAGGGAAAAATGAATGAGGAGAAATCGGAGGTGGAGAGAACCATGAGAGACTATGGACTCTGAGGAACAAACTGAGGGTTTTAGAGGGGGGGGGGGGTGAGATGGGTTAGCCCAGTGATGGGTATTAAGGAGGGCACGTACTTCATGGAGCACTGGGTGTTATATGAAAACAATGAATCATGGAACACTACATCAAAAACTAATGATGTATTGTATGGTGACTAACATAAAAACAACAGTACAAGGAAGGAAATGATAAAGATTAGAGCAGAAATAAATGAAATAGACACTAAAAAAACAAAAACAAAAAACAATACAACAGACAATGAAACCAGAAGTTGCTTCTTTGTAAAGATCAACAAAATTGATAAAACTTTAGCCAAACTCCTAAAAGAGAGAAAGAGAGAGAGGACTCAAACAAAATCAGAAATTAAAAAGGAGAAATTAAACCAACATCACAGAAATACAAAGGATTATAAGAGAATATTATGAAAAATTATATGCTAACAAACTGGACAACCTAGAAGAAATGGGTACATTCCTAGATACATATAACCTCTCAAAACTGAATCAGGAAGAAATAGAAAATTTGAACTGACTTAATACAAGCAATTAAACTGAATCAGTAATCAAAATACTTCCAACAAACAAAATTCCAGGGCCAGAGGACTTCACATGTCAATTCTACCAAACACTTAAGAATTAACACTCTTCTTCTCAAACTATTCCAAAAAGTAGAAGAAGGAAAGTTCCAAATACATTCTATGAGACACATTACTTTGATACCAATCCAGATAAAGACACTACAAAAAAAGAGAATTGCAGGCCAATATCTCTGATGAATATAGATGCAAAAATCCTCAATAAAATATTAGGAAAACAAATCAAACAATACATAAAAATATCAACCACCATGATCAAGTGAGATTTATTCCTGGGATGCAAGAGTGGTTCAATATTCACATTCCCATTTACAACTGCACCAAAAATAAAATACCTAAGAATAAACTTAACCAAGGAGGTGAAAGACTGGTCCACATTTATGAAGGAAATTGAAGATGACACAAATGGAAAGATATTCCATGCTCATGGAATGGGAGAACAAATATTGTTAAAATGTCCATACTACCTAAAGCAATCTACAGATTTAATGTAATCCCTATCAAAATTCCAATAGCATTTTTCACAAAACTAGAACATATAATCCTAACGTTTGTATGGAACCACAAAAGACTGCAAATAGCCAAATAAATCTTGAAAATAAGAGGAAAAACTGGATGTAACACAATCTCAGATTTCAAGATATACTACAAACCTGTAGTAATCAAAACAGTATGGTATTGGCACAAAAATAGATACATAGATCAATGGAACAGAATAGAGAGCCCGGGAATAAACCTACAGTTATATGGTCATTTAATCTTTGACAAAGTAGGCAAGAATATGCAACAGGAAAATGACAGTCTCTTCAACAAATGGTGTTGGGAAAACAGGACAGCTATGTGCAAAAGAATGAAACTGGACCACTTTCTTATACCATACACACACAAAAAACCTCCAAATGGATTAAAGATCTAAATGTGAGACATGAAACCATACAAATCCTAGAAGAGGAGACAGGCAGTAATTTCTCTGACATCAGCGATAGCAACATTTTACTAGATAGGTCTTCTAAGGTAAGGGAAACAAAAGAAAACTAAACTATTAGGACTACATCAAAATAAAAAGCTTCTGCACAGCAAAGCAAACAATCAACAACACTAAAAGACAATATACCAAATGGGAGAAGATATTTGCAAATGACATATCTGATAATACATTAGTATCCAATATATATAAAGAACTTCTACAACATAATACCCCAAAACAATTATCCAATTAAAAAATGGGCAGAAGACATGAACAGCCATTTTTTTTAAGATTTATTTATTTATTTTAGAGAGAAAGAGTGTGCACAAGCAGGGGGAGGGGCAGAGTGAGAGGAAGAGAATCCTCAAGCAGACACCCACCCTGAGCACAGAACTCTGACATGAGTCATGATCACAGGACCTTGAGATCATGACTGAGTTCAAATTAAGAGTTGGAAACCTAATTGAGCCACCCAGGCACCCCATGAACAGATATTTCTCCAAAAATGACACACAGAGGGCCAACAGACACATGAAAAGACACTCAACATTACTCATCACCAGGGAAATGCAAATCAAAACCACAGTGAGCTATGACCTCACACCTGTCAGAATGCCTAAAATAAAAAACACAAACAACAACAACTTTTGGTGAGAATATGAAGAAAAAGAACTCCATGCACAGTTGGTGGGAATGCAAACTGATGCAGCCACTCTGGAAAACAGTATGGAGGTTCTTCAAAAAATTAAGAGAATTACCATATGATCCTGTAATTCCACTACTGGGTATTTACCCAAAGAATACGAAAACACTAATTCAAAAAGATATATGCACCCCAGTGTTTACTGCAGCCTTATTTACAATAGCCAAATTATGGAATCAGCCTAAGTATCCACTGTTAGAGGGATAAAGAAGGTGTGGTATATATAAAGAATGGACTACTACTCAGCCATAAAAAAGAATGAAATCTTGCCATTTGCAACAACATCAATGGATCTAGAGAGTATAATGACAAGTGAAATAAGTCAGAGAAAAATACCATATGATTTCAGTCATACATGGAATTTAGGAAACAAAACAAACCAACAAAGAAAAAAACAAAACAAAAAACAGACTCTTAACTTAGAGAACAAACAGATGGCTACCAGAGGGAAAGTGGGTGGGATAGGTGAAATAGGTGAAGGGGATTAAGAGTACACTTATCACAATGAGTGCTAACTAATGTATAGAATTGGTGAATCACTATATGGTAAACTTGAAACTAATATAAAACTGTAAGTTAACTATACAGGAATTAAAATATTTTGATAAAGTCAGTATTTAGAATATTGTCCAATCTTAGAGGTAAAATTCATTCCACTAATACAGTTCTTGACTAAAATATTTACAAATTGCCTCTTTCACAATCACTTTCATCCTGAGACTACTCTAGAATATGTTCCATGGTTTAAAATATACACCCACATCCTCTTCATCTTTTGAAGAAAGATTTGGGAAAACCCCAAAGTCATGTGGAGTTAATTAGTGTATATGACCAGCTATCATTCTAACTTGATTACTATTTCCTGAGATATTTTAATATTTATGTTAGTAGAAATAGATCCATACATATATTTAAAATGTGCAACTTTATAGTAAAGCCAAACTTGCTTCCATTGTGCACGTAGTCAAATGAAGGGTCCCAAAGCTACTTAAAAACCAAGGCTCCAGCATTACAGAGCACTACCTGTTGCCCAGTTGAATTTTTTACAATTCTGAAAAGTAAAAACAAAAAGAAACCCTAAGGGCAGTGAAGACTAATTAATGCTTAGATAGATCAGACACATTCCTTAAGAGAAAACTGTTTGTTATCCAAAAAATAGGTCCAAATTGTAGTTCAAGTCACCCTTCAAGTAACTAAAACACCCTTAAAAAATTTCATGCCTTTTTTACATTTATTATGTTAATCACCATACATTACATCATTAGTTTTTGATGTAGTGGTCCATGATTCATTGTTTGCGTATAACACCCAGTGCTCCATTCAGTGTGTGCCCTTTAATAAGCATCACAAGGCTAACCCATCCCCCCACCCCCCCCCAAGAACCCTCAGTTTGTTTCTCAGAGTCCACAGTCTCTCATGGTTCGTCTCCCCCTCCGATTTCCCCCACTTCATGCTTTTTAAAAGAACATGTGGCTTTAATATTTTTTCTACTGTATTATTGCCTCCTAGAGTTCAGTAATTTCCTTTCATTTTTTATTCTCTCTCCCATTCTACCTTGAGTTTATTTTTTGGTTCATTTTCTAACTTATTAAGCTATATCTATCCCATAAACTCTGCTGTGTATTTTCATTATCACTCTGTTTTGGCTATTTTTTTTTTTAACTTCCATCATGACTTTTTCTTTAGCCCATACATTATGTAGCAATGTGTTTAATTATTTCCAAGTATATAGGGATTTATGTAACTTTTTGTTAAGTTTTACCTTAACTGTATTGTAGTTACAGATTATGGTCTATGTAATGCTTAATATCTGAAATGTAATAATGTTTTCTTAATTGTAGTACCTGATTGGTTTTTATAAATTTTCCATGTACACTTAAGAAAAATATAATCTGGAACATTTTCCAGGATAGATCATATAGTAGAACACAAAACAAGTCTTAATAAATTTAAGAAGACTGAAATCATAGGAAGCATCTTTTCCAACCACAATCATATGAAACTAGAAATTACAAGAAGAAAAACTGGAAAATTCACAAATATTTGATTAAACAACATGCTACTGAAAAACCAGTGGGTCAAAGAAGAAAATCAGAAACTATCATAAGACAAATGAAAACGGAAATACAGCATTCTAAAATTTGTGGGATGCAGCTAAAGCAGTTCTAAGAGGGCAGCTCATAGTGATAAATGCCTAAATTAAGAAAAAAGAAAGAAAAAAAAAACCAATCTAACTCTACAGGTCAAGGATCTAAAAAAGGAAGAACAAAGTAAGCCCAAAGTTAGTAAAAGAATGGAAATAAAGATTAGGATAGAAATAAATAAAATAAAGACCAAAAATAGCAAAGGTCAATAATACTAAGAGCTGCTTTTTTTTGAAAAGACAAACAAAATAGACAAATCTGTGGCTACACTTAAAGGGAAAAAGAGAACTCAAATAAAATTAGAGATAAAAGAGGAAGCATTACAACTAATACCATACAAAGAATCATAAAAAAAACTATTATGACAATTACACACCAATAAATTCGACAACCTAGAATACATGGATTCTTAGAAACATACAACCCAACATACTAAATGATGAAGAAATCGGAAATCTGAACAGAGCAATTACTAATAAAGAGAATCAATCAGTAATCAAAAACCAACAAAGAAATATCCAGGATCAGATGCTTCACTGGCAAATTCCACCAAATATTTAAAGAAGAATTAATACTAATCCTTAACTGCTCCTAAAAAAATCAAAGGGAACATTCCCACACTTGTTTTACAAGGCCAGCATTACCCTAATACCCAAACCACACAAGCACACTAGAGAAAATTACAGTCCAGTATCCCTGATAGAGATGCTAAAAACCTCAAGAAAATATTAGCATACCGAATTCAACAATATATTAAAAGTGTCATATATTATGTTCAAGTGGGATTGATTCCAGCAACACAAGCATGGTTCAACACATGCAAATCAACCAACGTGATACACCACATTAACAAAATGAAGGATAAAAATCAAATGATAATCTATTAGATGCAAAAAAACTCATTTGACAAAATTCAACATTCATTCATGATAAAAACTCTTAAAAAACTGGGCATATAGGGAACATACCTCAACATAATAAAAGCCATATAAAACAAGACCACATCTAACATCATAATTAACAGTGAAAAGCTAAAAGCTTTTCCTTTAAGATTAAGAACTTGACAAGTATACCCACTCTTGCCACTTTCATTCAACATTATACTGGAAATCCTAACCAAAGCAATTATACAAGAAATAAAAGACATCCAAATCAGAAAGGAAGACATAAAACTGTCTTCATTTGCAGATGACATGATATTATATGTAGAAAACTCTGACCCCACCAATGTTAGAGCTAATAAATTCAGTAAAAATATAAGATACAAAATAAATATACAAAAATCAGTTGCATTTCTATACACTAACAGCAAACTATCAGAAAGAGAAATTAAGAAAGCAATCCCATTTATCATTGTAGCAAAAAGAATAAAATGCCTAGGAATAAATTGAACCAAGGAGGAGAAAGATCTGTATACTGGAAACTATCAGACACTGGTGAAAGAATTGAAGAAGACACAAATAAATAGAAAGATGTTCTGTGCTCATTGATTGGGAAAATTACTATTATTAAAATGTCCATACTACTGAAAGCAATGTGATCCCTATCATAATTCCAATGGCATTTTTCACAGAAAAAGGAAAAAATAACTCAAATTTGTATGGAACCACAAAAGACCCCAAATATTCAAAGCAATCTTTCTCAAAAACTAAGCTTGAATTCTCACACTTCCTGATTTCAAATATATTACAAGGTTATAGCAAATAAAAAAGCATGGTATAAGTACAGAAACAGACACATAGATCAATGGAACAAAACAGAGAGCCCAGCAGTAAAGCCATACATATATGGTCAATTAATTTATGACAAAGGAGCCAAGAAAAAACAAATGAGAGAAAGAATAGTCTGTTCAATAAAAAGTGTTGGAAAAACTGGACAGCCACATGCAAAATGATGAAACTAGACCCTTATCTTCCACCATACACAAAAAATCAGCTCAAAATGGATGAAATACTGAACATAAGACATGAAACCATAAAAGTCCTAGAAGAAAACAGGGGTAAACTCCTTGTCATTGGTCATGGCAATGATTTTTTGGATTAAGCACCAAAAGCAAAGGCAATAAAACCAAAAATAAATAAGTAGGACTACATGAAACTAAAAATTTTCTACACACCAAAGGAAACTATCATTAAAATGAAAAGACAAACTACCAAATGGGAGAATATATTTGAATATCATATATCTGGTAAGACATTAATATCCAAAACACTATAAAGAACTCCTACAACTCACAGGGGGAAAAAGTCTGCTTAAAAAAGGAGCAGAGGTTCTGAATAGACTTTTTTCCAGAGACATAAAAATGACCAACAGGCACGTGAATAGGTGCTCAACATCACTGATTATCAGGGAAACAGTAATCAAAGCCACAATGAGATATTGCTTTGTACCTGTCAGAATATCTGTCATCCAAAAGACAAGAAATAATTGTTGGTGAGGACATGGAGAAAAGGAAACCCTAGTACACTGTTGGGAGAAATATAAATTGGTACAGCCACTAGAGAAAACAGTATGAAGTTTTCCTCATAAAACTAAAAATAAAACTACCATATGATCCAGAATTCCACGTCTGGGTATATATCTAAAGGAAATGAAATCATTGTCTTGAAAAGATATGTGTCCCCATGTTCACTACAGCATTATTTATAACAACCAAGGTATAGAAACAACCTAAGTGTCTATCAATGAATGAATGAAGAAAATGTGACTGTACACACATGTGTGCACACAGACATACAATGCAATAATATCCGGCCATAAAAAAAAAAGGTAATCTGGGACTTTGACAGCATTATGGTAAGTGAAACAAGTCAGAAAAAGATAAATACTGTATGATCTCATCTGATGGAGTGGTCAGAAGCAGTGTCTGGGCCCCCAAGCTGGCATAGTGCCTCAGTGAGCCCTGGGCCCCGAGCCCACACCAGCCCCAGCTGTCTGACCAAGGCAGCCCTAGTGCAGCACATACTAAGACATCCTTAGTAAGCACTCGTTACAGCTCTAGTCATCTCACCAAGGTGATACAGGTGCACATCACTGCAGAACACTAGGCCCAAACTACTTCAACCCCAGATGACTTGCCAGGATACCCCCATGCCTCACCTAGGCTCCAGCTGCTCCAGGTCACCCACTGCATCTGCCTTGGCTCCAGCAACCCCACCAGGGTACCCTCATGGAGCACTCTGGGACACCCTGACTTTCACCTCCTTCAGCTTCAGCTATATTGCCAAAACATTCTCTGGAGAGCACTTGGACCCCCCAGCATGCACACACTTCAGCTTGAGCCATGTCTCCCTCTGCAGAGAGTCCCAGGAATGCCCTAACCCAGGCCACTTCAGCTCAGGCCATCCCAAAAAGGCAACCCCAGCACAGAGGGTCCTGGAACCCCCAGCGCACACCAGCTGCAGCTCCATCCAGCTAGCTGAAGTCACCAGGCACACACAGTCTACATAGGGCACAAGCATACACAAGACCATTCCTTCAAGTTTAGAAGTAACTATTCTGCCTAATTCATAAAAACAAACATAGAAAGTCAATCAAAATGAGGAGGCAGAAGAATATGCTCCAAATAAAAGAACAAGACAAAACCTCAGAAAAAGAACTAAATAGAATAGAGATAACCAATTTACCTGACAAAGAGTTCAAAATGTCATAAAAATGCTGCCTGGACTGGAGAGAAGAGTGGATAAACTCAGTGAGAACCTCAATAAAGAGAAAATATAAAAAAGAACCAGAGTTGAAGAACAACTGAAATGAAATATATACTAAAGGAAATCAACAGTAGATTAGCAGATGCAGAATTGGTCAGCATTCTGGTAGACAGGTTAGTGGGAGGCACTCAAGATGAGCAGCAGAAAGAAAAAAAGAATTTTAAAAAGTGAGGATACTTAAGAGATCTTGGAGACAAAATCAAGTGAACAAACATTTGCCTTATAGGGATCCCAAAGAAGAAGAGAAAGAAAGGGGGCAGGAATCTTTTTTAAAAAGACACAATAGCTAAATACTTCCCTAACCTGGAGAAGGAAACAGATATCCAAGCCCAGGCAACACAAAAAGTTTCAAACAAGATGAACCCAAGGAGGTCAGCACCAGGACACATAATATTTAAAATGTCAAAAATTAAAAATAAGAGCAAATTTTCAAAACAGGTGGGGACTAAGCAACTATTTATGTACAAGGAAACCCCCAGAAGGCTATCAGCTGATTTTTCAGCAGAAACTTTGTAAGCAGTAGGAGAGTGGCATGATATAGTCAAAGTACTGAAAAGAAAAAACCTACAACTGAGAATACTCCACCTGGCAAGGTTATCATTCAAAACTGAGAGGAGATAAAGAGTTTCCCAGACAAACAAAAGTTAAGACTTCATTACCACCAAACCAGCCTTACAAGAAATGTTAAAAGGACTTCTTTAAGTGGAAAAGGCCATAATCAGAATAAAACTATGAAAGAAAAAAATGTAATGAGTATACAGTAAAAGCAGTAGAGCAATCATTAATAAAGCTAATATGAAGGTTAAAATACAAAAGTAGTAAAATCAATATCTTAAAAAATAGTTAAGGGGACTCACAAAATGAAAAGATGTAAAATATGACTACATGCATAAAATGTGGAAGGGGGAGTAAAATTAAAGTTCTTGTAGGATATGTTCGAACTTATGTGACTATCAACTTAATATAAACTGCTATTTACTTAAGATGTTGTATATGAACCTCATAGTAAACAAAACCAAAAACCTATGATATACAAAAAATAAAATGAAAGCCAAGCATTACACTAAAGAAAGTCATCAATCACAAGGACAGAGAGCAAGAAATAAAGTAACAGAGGAATTACAATAACAACCAGAAAATAATAAAATGGCAAAATGCATATCTATCAATTATTACTTTAAATATAAATGGTCTGTATGCTTCAAAGGACACAGAGTGACAGAATAGATTAAAAAAAAAAAAAAGACCCACCTATGTGTCACCAACAAGAAACCCACTTCAAACCTAAGACACATACAGCCTGAAGATGAAGGGATGGAAAAAGATATTCCATACAAATAGAAGCAAAAAAAAAAGATCAGGAAGTAATAGTTATATCAGACAAAGCTGAATTTAAAACAAAGACTGTAATGAGACAAGCAAGAGAATTATGTAATGATAAAGGGAATCAGTCAAACAAGCAGACATAACAATTGTAATTATCTATGAACCCAATATTGGAGCACCTAAATACATAAAATAAATATTAACAGACATAAAGGGAGAAATTGAGTCATAAAATAATAGTAGGGGACTTTAAACTTCCCACTTAGAGCAATGCATAGACCATCCAGGCAGAAAGTCAATAAGGAAACAGTGTCTTTGAATGATACATTAGACCAGATATACAAAAAAAAAACATTCCTTCCAAAACCAACAGAATACAGATTTTTTTCAAGTGCTCATGGAACATTCTCTAGGACAGATCACATGTTAGGCCACAAAAGTGTATTTTTAAGAAGACTGAAATCATATCAAGCATCTTTTCTGATCACAACAGTATTAAAAATCAATTACAAGAAAAAGCACAAATACATAGAGGCTAAACAACATGCTACTACAAAACTATGGGTCAATGAAGAAATCAAAGAGGAAACAAGAAAATACATGGAGAGAAAGGAAAATAAAAACACAACAAAAGTTTTTTAGACACAGATAGAACAGTTCTAGGAGGGAAATTTATAGTGATACAGGGAGCCTCAAGAATAAGAAAAATCTAGGATAACCTTACACCCAAAATAGAAAAAGAAGAGCAAACAAAACCCAATGTTATTAGAAGGAAGAGAATAATAGGTCAGAGCAGAAATAAATGAAAGAGAGACAAAAAAATTAGAACAGATCAATGAAATGAAGAGGTAGTTCTCAAGAAGATAAACAAAAATCAACAGACCTTTAGCCAGACTCATCAAGAAACAAATAGAATTCAAAAATAAAAAAGTTACAACTGACAGAAATACAAATTATAAGAAACTACCATAAAAATTATATGCCAACAAATTGGACAACCAAGAAGAAACAGAAAATTCCTAGTAACATACAATTTTACAAAACTGAATCAGGAAGAAATAGAAAACATGAACAGACCAATTACTAGTAATGAAATCGAATCAGTAATGAAAAAACTCCCAACAACCAAAAGCCCAAGAGGAGAGGAGTTCACAAGTGAATTCTACCAAACATTTAAAGAAGAGTTAATCACTAATCTCCTAAAAGTATTCTAAAAAGAAGAGGAAGGAAAACTTCCAAAAACTTCTAGAAAGTCAGCATTATTGTGATATCAAAACCAGATAAAGACACTACAAAGAAAGAAAACTACAGGCCAATATCCATGATGAACACAGTTGCAAAATTTCTCAACAAAAGATGGGTGCCTGGATGGCTCAATCGGTTGAGCACCCAACTCTTGGTTTTGGCTCAGGTCATGATCTCAGGATTATGGGACTGAGCCCGGTCTCAGGCTCTGTACTCAGTGGGGAGTCTGCTGGAGATTCTGTCTCTCCCTCTCCCTCTGCCCCATTCATGCCCTCTCTTTTTCTTTTCCTCTCTCTCTAAAATAAACAAATCTTTAAAAAATTCTCACCAAAAGATTAGCAAACCAAATTCAACAATATAATAAAGATTTATCATAATCAAGAGAGATTTATTCTGGGGATGCATGAATGATTCAGTATTTGCAAATCAATCAGCATGATACACCTCATTAACAAAATGAAGGATAAAAATCATATGATCATTTCAATAGATGCAGAATAAGCATTTGACAAAATTCAACATCCCTTCATGATAAAAACTCTCAACAAAGTGAATTGAGAGAGACCATACCTCAACATAATAAAGGCCATATATTACAATCCCACAGTTAACATCATTCTCAATGGGGAAAAAACAAGAGCTTTTCCTCTTGATCAGAATCAAAACAAGGATGTCTACTCATGTCACTTCTATTCAACATAATAATGGAAGTCCTAGACACAGCAATTAGGAAAGAAAAAAATAAAAGGCATCCAAGTTGGTAAGGAAGAATTTAAGCTGTCACTATTTTCAGATGACATGATACTATACATAGAGCCTAAAGACTCTACCAAAAAACTACTAAAACTGATAAATGAATTCAGTAGGGTTGCAGAATACAAAATATACAAAAATTTTTTGCATTTCTATATACTGATAACAAAGTAGCAGAACCAAAATTGAGCAGAAAATTCCATTTATAATTACACAAAATGGAATAAAATACCTAGAAATAAACTTAACCAGAAAGGTACAAGACCTGTACTCTGAAAACTATAAAACGTTAATGAAGAAGATTGAAGGTAACATAACAAATGGAAAGATATACCATGTTAATGGACTGGAAGAATTAAGATCACTAAAATGTCCATACTACCCAAAGCAATCTACAGATTCAGTGCAGTCCTATAAAAAAAAACCAACAGTATTTTTCACAGAACTAGAGCAATAATACTAAAATTTGTATGGAACCACAGAAGACCTTTAATAGCAAAAGCAATTTTATGAAAGAAGAACAAAACTGGAGGTATCACAATACTAAATTTAAAGATATACTATAAAGCTACAGTAGTCAAAACAGTATGTAGTGGCACAAAAATAGACATATAGATCAATGCAACAGGACAGAGAACCCAGAAATAAACCCACACTCACAAGATCAATCTATGACAAAGGAGGCAAGAACACACAATGGAGAAAAGACAGTCTCTTCAATAAATGGTGTTGGGAAAACCAGACAGCTACATGCAAAAGAATGAAACTGAACCACTTTCTTACCTCACACACAAAAAGTAAAATCAAAATGCACTAATGGGAAGGGATAGGGTGGCTGGATGATAGACATCGGGGAGGGTATGTGCTACGGTGAGCACTGTGAATTGTGCAAGACTGTTGAATCACAGATCTGTACCTCTGAAACAAACAATATATGTTAAAAAAAAAAAAAAGAAGAAGATAGTAGGAAGGAAGAATGAAGGGGGGGGAAATCTGAGGGGGAGACGAACCATGAGAGTCTAGACTCTGAGAAACAAACTGAGGGTTCTAGAGGGGAGGGGAGTGGGAGGATGGGTTAGCCTGGTGATGGGTATTAAAGAGGGCACATTCTGCATGGAGCACTGGGTGTTACACACAATGAATCACGGAACACTACATCAAAAACTAATGATGTATGGTGATTAACAATAAAAAAAATAAGAGGGACTTGGGGCTCCTGGGTGGCTCAGTTGGGTAAGTGACTGCCTTCGGCTCAGGTCATGATCCTGGAGTCCCTGGATCGAGTCCCGCATCGGGCTCCCTGCTCAGCGAGGAGTCTGCTTCTCCCTCTAACCCTCCCCCCGTCATGTACTCTCTCTCTCTCTCTTATTCTCACTCTCTCAAATAAATAAATAAATCTTTAAAATAAAAAAATAAGAGGGACTCAAAAAAAAAATGCACTAAAGACCCAAACATGTGACTTGGAACCATAAAACTCCTAAAAGAAAAGATAGGCAGTAATCTCTTTAGACATTGGACTTAGCAACATTTTTTTAGATATGTTTTCTCAGGCAAGGGAAACAAAAGCAAAAATAAACTATTGGGACTACACCAAAGTAAACTTTTGCACAGGGAAAAAAACCATCAACAAAATGGAAAGGCAACCCAATAAATGGGAAAAGATATTTGCAAATGATATATCTGATAAGGACTTAAGAGGCAAAATATGTAAAGAACTTACACAACTCAACACCAAAAAACCCCCAAAAATTTGACTAAAAAATGAAGGGGCAAAGAACCTGAAAGACATTTTTCCAACAAAGACGTACAGATGGCCAACCAGACACATGAAAAGACTCTCAACATCACTAATCATCAGATAAATGTCAGAACCACAATGAGCTATCATCTCACGCCAATGAGAATCGCTAGCAACAAAAAGACAAGAAATAATGACCGTTGAGGATGTGGAGAAAAGGGAATCCTTATGCACTGATGGTAGGGAATGTTAAGTTGGTGTGAACACTGTGGAAACAGTATGGAGGTTCCTCAAAAAAATTAAAAATAGAAATACCATATGACCCAAAAATTCTACTACTGGGTATTTACCCAAAGAATACAAAAATGCTAATTCAAAAAGATAACCCTATGATGTTTACTGCAGCATTATTTATAATAATAGCCAAGATATGGAAGCAAACTAAATGCCCATTGACAAATGGATAAAGAAGATTTTATATATATATATATGTGGAATATTACTCAGTCATAAAAAAATGAGATCTTGCCATTTGTGACAACATGGATGGACCTAGAAAATATTATGCTAAATGAAATGTCAAAGACATATACCATATAATTTCACTTATATGTGGAATCTAAAAAAAAAAAAAACCAAAGCAAACATATGAAGCAGAAAGAGAACTATAAATACAAAGAACAAATTGGTGGTTTCCAGGGGAAAGGTGGATGTGTGGAATGGGTAAAATGGGTAAAGGGAAGAGGGACATACAGTCTTCCAGTTATGGAATGGATAAGTCACAGGAATAAAAAGCACAGCATAGGGAATATGGTCAATGATATTGTAATAACATTGTGTGTATGGTGACACATGGTAGTTAGCACTTGTGGTGAGCACAGCATAATGTATAGACTTGTTGAATCACTATGCTAGACACCTGAAGCTACTGTAACCTTGTATGTCATATATAGTTCAATAAAAAAGATACAAACTTAAACTTATAAGATAAATAAATCTTGGGGATGTAATGTACACCATGGTGACTACAATTACCAATACTGTATTAAATATTTGGAAGTTGCTAGGCAAATAGATTTTAAAAGTTCTCATCACAAACAGAAAAAACTTTTGTAACTATGCGGGGTTATGGATGTCAACTAAACTTATTTTGGTGATCATTTGTCAATATATACATATATAACATTTTTTGTATACCTTGAACTAATACAATATTAAATGTTAATAATATCTCAATAAATGGAAAAAAACACTCTATCCTAACCATTGAATCCAGAACTCACATCCATTAGGACCAGCTTGTTCATTATGTTGTTCATACTTATGCTATCCTTGCAGATTTAGATCTACTTAAGAGAAGTATGTAAAATACCCAGACAAACCTCTGGCAAGATAAATCAAGAGAAGAGCAGAAGAAAAAAAAAATCAATATTATGAATGTAATGGGGGATATGACTAAGTGGTAACAAAACAACTATATGCTAACCATTTTGAAAACTGAGACAACATGGAAGAGTTTCTTGATACCTTATGAGATGTGACTGAAAAAAAAATTAAAATCTTGAATAGTCCTGTGACTATGCAGTGGTTAAAAAATCTTTCCCCAAAGGTGAGGTTAGATAATAAGAATAATTTTAAGGATATATTTTTCTGGAGATCAAGAGATAAATCAGGCCTAATACATGCCAATACATTATCAGAAAGCACGTAAAACAGAGAAGCAACTATGATAACAATTGTAAAAGATAAAATAAGATGACCTTGAATATGTATATCAACAAAAGCTATTGCTGCTCTAAAAAGCTCAGCTGGCAACTTGCCTCACCTGGGCTGTTCACTGGCTGATAGGCCAGGCCTGTTGTTTGGAGGCAGAGGCTCTCTCCATCAGACTAATCATCAACCACTACTGCTCACAACTTCTGCCAGGAAGGAAGAACACCTTTGTAGGTGGGATTTATTGGAATGAACCAATTCCGATACAGAAAATAAAGCATTTGAGTGGAAAGGAGGCATTTGTAAAGTTTTGGGAGCGTGATAGTACTACTGCCAAAAATTTCTAGATTTTTTTTTTTTTTTTTTTGGTTTATGAGAAAGAGAAAGGTATCCCACTTTCCCCATTTCCAGGATATTATTATACATATTTTCAAAGCTCACCCCCATCTTTATTTTCACTAGGGCTCCATCATTTCTTAGGCATCATTTTTAGGAAGCAGGATGAAGTTTACTGGCAAAACTAGATGCACAAAGTTAGCTCAAACCTCTTTCTACGTGTACGTATCTCTTCCTTCAGTAGCAGCACTGCAAAAAGTAACCTCACTGAGCCAAACAAACTTCAAAAGGAACTTCAACCACTCACCTGGATACAAGCCAGAGGCTCATTTGTCCAAATCGAATATCCACCAACTAAATATATTCTCTCATTATGGACAGCAACTCCAGATTCATTTTGGCCTAAAGTAAAGAGAATTGAATAGAAAGAAAAAATAAATCCATTTCCTTGCATGTCTTAATTAACCCTTTTGCCACTGAGGGATACAATTTCCCCCTGTGGCACTCTTGTATGCTCCACAGGATTTTTGCAGCAACTAATCACCGCCTCCCAGTACTCAGAGGGAAGAATTAACCACTCTTTCACAGAGAATGAATCTGTGTCAGGTCAGAACCAAGCCAAAACACTTATTTGCCAGCCAAGTGGATAAATACAGCATTAAATACAGCAATAATAAGCAATAACAAAATAAGAGTTCTATTACTATGTCGTATTACAGCGGTGGAAACAAGATGTATTTTCAAAATGCAAAACACCTCTATAAATGCTTCTAAAGTAAGTGCTTACATTTGTAAGGTAACAGCTGCAACCCCAAGAAGCCAATAAAACAGAGCCATGCCCCGAGTGTCCCCCAAATGAAGACAAATGACAGAAAAAATTGATAAAGTTACTACCCTCCCTTTTTCTTTTTTTTTTAAAGATTTTATTTATTTATTTGACAGAGAGAGACATAGCGAGGGAGGGAACACAAGCAGGGGGAGAAGGAGGGGAGAAGCAGGCTTCCCCGTGGAGCAGGGAGCCCGATGTGGGGCTCGATCCCAGGACCCTGGGATCACGACCTGAGCCGAAGGCAGACGCTTAACGACTGAGCCACCCAGGCGCCCCAACTACCCTTCCTTTCTTGACATACACAACAGTTTTAGGACTATATTAAAGTTCCCGATCTGGGACCAGATACTGACACACCAAAATGATGAAACCTTCCTCTCCCATTTTAAAAAAAGAAGACAGAATAACTCACTACCACCTAATCTTCCCTGGAGGCCATCAGAGTGAGAGTTTCTCTTTATTGATGGGCTGACACCAGATTGACTGCGATAATAAATAAGTTGGATTCTATAGCAGCCAGAATCACAGATCCAGGGACCGAGGGGCTAAGGTGCCACTACAGCAACTCGGAGAGGGTTAAATACTTGTAGGTGGGCCTCAAACATCATGTTCACAAAAACAGGAACTCCATACAAGGCATCTAACCCCCTCACACTGGTTCCGCACTTGCTGTTGCCTCCCCGGCAGCAGCTGTTAGGGTTGGAGTGTCCCCTCAGCATATTAAGAGGTCTTCAGGTGCTAGTCCAACCCACCATTTTGAGTTTGTGATTTTCCTATTTAGTAGAGCAGCCTGGAAGGGACCTGATCACCTGCGCATGTTTATAATGCAAGCTGACAAGGGATAGAAAGGTTTCAAGTCTGTAAAGAAACATTAGGGGTAAACTGTTCACTGCTTTCCTTTTATTCCCTTTTGGGATGAGGAGGGTCCATACCTAGTGTTGCCCTGGGTAATGCTTGAACCCCTATGTGGCTGGAAACACCACCAAACCCCTAGGCACAGAACTCTAAGATTCAGCTGTTGGGAGACTACAGCCAGAAACCGTACCTGACAGTAACAAATAATGAAGACCAGACTCCTGACCTCAAAATTAATAAGACTAAAAGCAAAAAGAAAAAAAAATAAATTGCTTCTGTAAAGCGTTATTAATTCTCCGGTTCCTCCTAATTGCCTCAGAGTTCCTATGTGAATATTTATTGACAAGAAAGGATTTGACATACCTCTCTCAGCCAAGATGCATGAAGGTAACAGAGGCCCTGAGAAACTAGCTCAGTCACTTGACTGAGTCACGTTTTGTGAGATAAATAATGTGCACCTTTCTGGTTAATAAACACAAGTTGTTCTGCCATGATGCACTTGATATTTAGGGATGCACTGAAGAGGTATAAGAAAACAAGTGTGGCAATTTCTTGAATCTCTGCTTTTCCTGATTTACTTAGTCAAAGGTACTTGCCAGTCAACAGGCTGAAATTACAACGCGTCCACTGGTCAGTGTCTATGTTATAAGAATCTATATGGCGCACAAGGATCCGGTCGTTATTGTAGTCCAAGTCGTTGCCTCCAAGAACATAAAGCTTTCTTTGAACAGCAGCCATGGAATGGTAGACCCTTCTCTGCAGCATGGGACTGCGGCTTATCCATTTATTCTGAAAACAAAAAAAAGAAATTCAGGTGGATTCTGTTAATAAGAGACCTCCACGGCAGAAAACAGCAGTGCCTCATTAGTAGCTGGGACTCTGCTTTATCTATCACATTCCACTGGAGTGCTGCTTACATACTCTGAAAGGTATGGGCTTCTTACCTGAGAACAAGTAGAGAAGAACCATGTATGCCAAAACTTTATTTTGCAATGTACAAATCCATTTCCTCTTGTTTGGGTTGCATTTTATAGGGCATTTGCATTTTATAAGGGGAGCACATGAGAATATAGAAATTTTCATGATGGTTCTCTCCCCCAGTTGAGAGAACTTATGTAAATTGCTTAAGAGTGAAAGCACATGGCTAGGTATAATGATTTAAGAAAACAGGCTCTGGATCCAGAATGCTTGGGTTTATAACCTCTGTGTGACCTTGAGCAATGTACTTAACCTCTCTGTGCCTATTTCCTCACCTGTAAAGTGGGGAGAGTCATACCATACCTGACAAGCTTGTTGTGAAGATTAAATTAGTTAATACAAAACATCTACAAGAGTGCCACATAATGTCCAATAAATGTACACTTTCAAAAATTATTCTGATAGTAATCGCTGGCTACCCAAGGCTTCTACATAAGCTAGGGCTAGGGTGACTGAGTCGTTCTTTCCAAAATTAACCTCCCAAGATCAATGGAAGAGCAAAGATCTGGTTTCACAACAAAGTCCCATTGCTGCCTTTGTATTAGCCCCTTTTAACATATTTATAATCATATCGTCTACCAAACAGGGAAAAGTTATTTCTAGGCATACATTTGTTTTGATAGAAGGCCAAATTTTATACAACTTCAGGAATGGTGAAACCTCGACTATTTGGTTCTAGGTCACTCAGTAATGAGAAAGATATGCTCAACTCCTCTTCAATATGGCTCCTTTCAAAAATCTAATGAAAAAGGCAAAATTAGATGAAAATCAAATACGACCTTAATTTTAAATCTTAACTGAGCAATGGACAGGTAAGTAAACCTAACCATTTCCTTTGCACATAAACACTAACCTACAGGAAGAACCCAGATTCCTTTTGCCAAGAAAAATTTGGATTTTGATAGAAAGATCACATGATGTCTTTAATACATAGAATTTCACCAGTTCACAAAGCTGTAAAGGAATAAGCCAAAAAAAAAAAGTTTATATAAATATTGGTCCATTCACTAAAGGCCTATCTACTAGCTCATTTCTAATTTCTTTTTTTATTATGTTAATCACCATACATCATTAGTTTTTGATGTAGTGTTCCATGATTCATTGCATATAATTTCTTTTTTAAAGATAGACTTAAAAAGAAGAGTGGTTTGAACAGTTTGAAAGGCTTGCATTTATCTGCTCCCCCGTTTGTGTCATAAGACTCTTTCCAATCAAATGTCTTCTTTTAATAAGATAGCCAAACCTTTCTTTCAGATATTCTGTGAAGAAATATCGTCAATACATTTCACATGAGTGGATTTAACTCAAAACTCTGATGATGCCTTCCTTAGGTGCTTTCTATGAGGCAACCCATTCCAGTATTAGGAATCAACGTTTGCATTAGCAGTCCAGTCCCCTGCCACAGGACTGTGGACGCCATCTGGTTTGTAAAGTCTGCCTGCATCCCCTGATTATATCTTTAGCTTCCTTCACTGCCATGCCTGCCAGGTGAGCCGCCAACCACTGCAAAGGCAAAGAAACAGAGAGGCCTAGTGGGGTCATTCCTAATAAGCTAGCGTGTGAATACTAATCAGTGGTGGGGAAGCAGAGGTCACCCCAGCCTGCCTGTTGGCAGGTAGCGATGTGCTCTGTGGCAGATGGCAGGCATTATCGACTCTCCGCAAAGGCCTAGAAGAAAAATAAGCACCAGGGCTGAATGATAGAGTTATTGAGATTCTGAGCAAGATGCAAGCAGATGTGATGTTTGCCAGTACCCACCATAAACAATATGCCAGCAGAATTTTTAAAAAGAGCATGTGTGTACAAACATGAAACAGAACTCATTTGAGAAATGTTAACACCTTCTTCCTCTTTAACCACATATGCACCGAACTCAAGCAACTGTAATTAATGATCCCTCTTGAGACATCTGGCCTATGGACATGTGGTCTCTGAAATCTACAGCTTCTAAAGACATCAGGAAACACACTTGCAAAGAGAGAAACACGTTAAATTCAGAATCAAATAATGTTGAAATAAAAAGACACCAAATCGACTGAGGTCATTCAGGACACACATTTGGTGGCCGATAATGACCCAGGCTGCCAAAGCCAACCTGTTGTTTCATGTTCCATTATCTCCAGCTGATGAATATTAAATCCCCAGATCAAATCATTTTGGGATACTGTCATAATCATGAAAAATATTTACATTACCCAAATCATAGAAATGGTGAAATTCTGAACACATGTGCCAAGGCCCCAGACATTTTGGTAGAAGGAAAAGAGAATAAAAATTGTTCTTCTTTTGGGGACCAAAAACTCATCGAGTGTGGATGGCAAGTGGGCAGAAGGGACAGACACCATCAAAATGCTTCCAGTTCAGGCACCAGCTGTTAGATGAAAAACATCCTTCTACTTTTCAGATACTTCTACTTCAGACTTGTCCTTGACACTGCTCTCAGACCTTTTGGCTACGCTGAGTTAAATAAAAGTTATTATTTTGTTTGGGAGTAATGAAACAATAAGCATGTTCCCCTTTTGGACTGAGGCGCCTTCTAAAAGGACATACAACAGGTCAATCAAAATCCTTTCTTTGGATGCCTCTGAATATGAATAGCCATTTGAGATAACAGAAATAAAGGGCATTTAACCCATCAATGTATCTCCCCTTTTTTCTACATTATGCAAAACTCTGAAAGAGTTAAGCATCCTGTATTGCATAAAACTAAAGGAGCTGAAATTTTGTGAGAGGAGGAAAAAAAAAAAAGGCAGTTTATCCAGATGCTTCCTTTTCTCTCTATAAGTTTAAGATGCATGTGTGTGTACAGACTTGGCATTTCAACTACTAATTACTGTGGAAATCTTTTAAAATTCATTTTAATTAAGGTAATGAGTTTTTCTTATATGATTCTTACCTGGTTAGGTTCATATACCATTAGTCTGTTCTGATATTGTGCTGTGTTAGTTACTCCACCTGTAATGGATTAACATGTGTTAGAACTTTCATGACTACAAAACAGGATATTCCAACATAAGAATGAGATACAATTAAAGGAAAATTAGCTACTGCTGAGGATCTGTTTGTATACCCTCGTGGTGAACCCATGACATAATTAAGAAGCTTATTGTTGAAGCAGTTTCATTTTCAAGAAACATTTCAGAAGCAATCCATTTGAGAGCAAGCAACAAGTGTGCTGAAATTACCAAGAGGCCCCAATCCTGGCAAGCTGCTCTGCATGGCCAGAATGAGGGCGAAGTATGGCAGAAAGTGGGAACAAACACCGCACACATAGACAAATCTCCACGCAATTCATGCCCGGGACAGAATTATATGGAAAATTCTTGTCCTTAGCTAAACTGGCAATTTTACAGCTCTAACCTTCTGCACGCCAACACAGTGATATCTTGATATCTCTCGAGAGGAACCATTTCTAAGAAAAGACATGATTTATCAAAAGAAATCTAGAGCCAGAGCCATCCAAAAGAATATAACAAGAGCCCCCCAATGTGAGTCACATATGCAATTTTAAATTTTCCAGTAGCCACATTAAAAACTAAAAAGAAACAGTGAAGGTAAACTTAATGTAGATTTTATTTAACTCAACATAGCCCAAATATCATTTCAATGTGAAATTAATATAAAAATTATGGAGGTATTTTATATTCCTTTTTTCATATGGTCTTCAGAATCCAATGTATATTTGATACAGCACATCTCAATCCAGATTAGCTACATTTCAAGTGCCCAATAAGCCACATGTGACTGAGGGTGACCATGTTGGACAGCACTGCACACAGTCGATGTTGTTATCAACTTTTCTAAAGCCTCTTGACAGCTGCTTAGATCCAAAGACTTCTGCTTAATCAAGAACCACTAAAAATCATCACATTTCTAACAAAGTTTTCCTGTCTGTCCTCATACTTATTTTCACGTCCGTGGTATACACGAGCCCTGTAAAACCCAGAAATTACTGATTCTCCTTTAATTTTTACCATCAAATGGGAGAACTAAAAAACATATAAAACAGCATTACAGAAAATAACACTAGGAGATATTAAATGTTAGGTAATAAGATAACAAGAAATGAGAGCAACCCCCCGAAAAATCTCTTTAGAAATAGTGCCTTATACATAGTTCTAGATGCTCATTTAAAATGAGTAACATTTGAATAAGTATCACAAAAAAGCAGCCAATTTTTCAATAAAGATCTAAAACTGAGCCAGACTAAAAGTGTTTCCTGTTGAAATTTTTTGAATTCAAAAAGTGTGTACTGTTACAATACAGCCTTAACATTTTTCTCAGTTTGACTCAACTTTAGGCAGGCCTCTTTCTGTCTCTAGGCCCCTGACATCCCTTTTCTTAGAGCACTTACTTTAGAAAATCTGTAAATTCTTTCTCCACCTCCTTGAGATAGGAATCATTTAAGAAGCTTCTTTCAAGTTTTACAACCCAGGAATAACTTTCTCAAAGCCCCAGAAGCCATCCCATTGAAATGTAATCATCACGGAATATAATGTCCCTATCTCCCAGTTTCTATGGAAGAGAGTAGGAGCCTCACTTTGTTGGGTGCCAAACAGCAAACACACATGGCCTAATCACAGAGAAAAACATTTACAAAATCAGGGGTAACTGAATGTGCTCAATACATCACATTGATCAACCTTCCTCCAAAACTCCTTCAGTACTTTTCTCACTGAGAAAAGCTCAGTGTTTAAAAACCCTCCCGCTTCTTCTTCTTCAGAGGAGTTGATTTCAGATTGCCTTCTGGTCTCCCTCCCCTACTGCAATAGTCTTGAACAAAGTCTTCCTTATCTGCTCAACTTTGTCCAGTATACTTTTTGCTTTGACACTTCCAATACTTTGAATAGGTCACCACCATCAATTCCGTGGCCAGGAATCAAGTCAACAAGAATCCAGAGGATTCCTGAACAATCCTTAACTGAGCTGAATAATCAATCAATACTAATGGCAACATAAAGGGAAGGAAGTCTGTCCAGGCCAATCATTACTCTCTCGTGCAACCCCAATAAGGAGATTATTTCTTTCATATAATTGACTATGGCTTTTATTAACTGGAGGGCTTTTTTTTATATATATATTCTCTCTGAAGCCTGCAACTACTTTTAAGATCAATGAAAGCTCTATCTGCAGCGTAAATCCACAAAGGACAGAGAGAAACGAGCTTCCTGCCCTCAAAGAAAGTCTTCTCTGCATTTCTTTTGAATGTCTCATTTTAAAATAAAATCAAAGGAAAAGAAAATACACTTAAGCAAGCTGAGGCTGAAATGCCTATATAGAGTCAGAATGTACACCCAAATAAACACAGAGGTATGTTTGCTTCTTCCTCCCAACCTTCCTTTTCTTTTATCTGATCAAAAATTGAACGTCCAATCATTCTTTCTCAGCATAACTACACAAGAATAATCAAATCTATTGAGACCTCACAAGTCTTCAGGGTTAAAATGATTGCCAAGTGCTTTTGATCTGGGCCATAAACACCAGATTAACATCCAGCTCACCTATAATCATTTCTCCAAATGAGAGGGAGCAGAGGGTAAAGCTCCCACCCATTATTTCAAAGCTTTGATAGTTTCTCTCCTTGTTTTAGAAATATGGGACAGAATTAATATCTACTGCAGTAAACTATCTGTTTATGACACTATTTGAAAATATTTACACTACTAAATGTATCAGACTCTGCCCATTATAGATTAAATGTACAACCAATGGATTAGAATTTAGCTATTACATCCTCTCTCTTAGGCAGGGTGATATCTTGATATCTCTTGGGAGGAACCAGAATTATTATTTACTCTCTTCTACAGATGCATTTGTAATAGTTTCCCCCACCCCTTAATCTGCACACTGTAATTAGATTCCTTACCCTTACACACAAATTTTCACTCACATGACACCATTTAAAAATGAGATACTGGGTTAGTAGGTGGAAGTAAAAATAAAAATCCTAGTTAGTTATTTGGTTGATTACTTCTGGAATGTTAAACCACAGGAGGTGCCTAAAAAACCTAGTGGTGTAACTTTCGACAAGTCAGGATTGCAAGGGAAAAACCTTAGAAATTGGTTCTATTGCTTCCCCCCTTTGAAATAATTTACAAACGATCATATAAATAAAAACCATTTGTTCTCAGTACAAAAAAATAAATTTTAAAAAAGCATCCAAGTTTGCAGCCCACATTTCTTTAGCAGTGTTATTTGCAGAGCTTTATCATTACATTCTCTTCACATAACACTCTTCACTTTTAGATTAATCTGCTGAAATGAGATGCTAAGGATTTGCATACAGATTTGACTATACAAAAATAGATATGGAATTAATAACAGTCTCTATATGTTTTAATTTCTCCTAGACTGGAGTGCCCTTGCCTGCAGCAGTATTCCTGGCTTTGAAAGTCATCAGGCTGATTTGCCTGCTCTGGGTTATGATGCCCACATGCTGCTACACTGTCCCCTGCAATCAAAGCACTTGCAAAGATAGATTCTTTGCCTCCCTCTATCGAGTACATTTTATAGATTGGCAGTTTTGATCTCCCTCCCCCACCCCAGGGGGGGATAATCTGCATCTTAACAGCTTTCTATAGATACATTTGTCATTAAATATGCCATCTCCTATCAGCATCCATTTTTAAAGCCAAGTTTTCCCTAACTTTGAAGTGCCACCGTTGAAGTTAAGACTTTTCAGCCAAAATTGAAAATGAACAACCCTGTCTTATACTTTTGAACTATGACTTTAAGATATACTGCAGGTTCCCCCAAAGTCAAATAAGTCTTTAAAAACTGCCAGAAGGAATGAAAAGTTACCACCATGCTACCAGCAATGAGAAATGCTTTCTATCACCCAGACAAGAATAAAGCATTTTTCTTAAGCTTCCTGTTCCACTCTTCACAAAACGTGGTGACAAATGGATGAATGCATATGGGAGAAAGGATGACAGGTGACTGCCAAACAAGTGACTTTTGTCTCCACTACGGGAATTCACTGACTCCCAAACTCATTGTGCTCAAAAGCAACCAACCACTGGTCAATGCTGACAAGGTCTACATAATAGTGTGTTTAGGAAAACAGCTCTCAATATCCATTCGTCAGGGTAGGTCAAGTCTGGTGGCTCTGCTGTTTTTTTTTTTTTTTTGAGGACAGACAATACATCTGTTGATAGACAGTCCTATACTACCTTCTTTAGTAAAAACCTGTGTATGGAATACAGCGCTAGTACACTTTGAAGGATGGAGCGGGGTGCAAAGAACCGAACGTGTCCAGGCTCTCAGGGAAGACACTCTGGGCTGGAACTCTGCCAGCCAATTCAGGATTGTGGAAAACCATCTCATGTTCTCGGCAGCTTTCCTGGAGGCCTGCAGTGGCCAGCTGTATGCTAGGCTCAGGGGCGGGCTTCAGGACAGGCTGTGGCATCACCCCGCACAGGCTCCTTTACGACTCTGTCCTTGCGGGAGCATTTAACACAGCCCCGCTCAGGTTCCTTATAAGCAAACGAGAGATGACAGCATCTCTCTTCCAGGTTTTAGAAAACCTAGAGTGCAGAGCATTAGAAGTGACCCATAGAGGAAGTTTACTACAGTACTATACTAGTTTATCTATGGAAATTTTTTACCATTTCCATAAAAAGTACAAATGAGCATGTATGGGATATTAAAAATATAACAAATCTAACAAAGTATAGAATTTTGAATTAATGAATGAATTTTGTAGTCTGAATTAGATTTCTTATTTTTTTCTAATAACTAGAATTACTGGCTGGTTTATAAGGTATCGAAGGCTTTTTTCTTTAATAGTTTAAAGCTTCTCCTCCATAAGAATGCTCTCTAATTCTCAAAAAACTAAAACTTAATACTTACTGTCTAATTATCAAAAGAATTATTGGCATTAGGTGTGAGTTACACTAGTCATTTTTTTAAAAGATTTTATTTACCTATTTGACAGAGACAGACATAGCGAGAGCAGGAACACAAGCAGGGGGATTGGGAGAGGGAGAAGCAGGCTTCCCGCTGAGCAGGGAGCCTAATGCGGGGCTCGATCCCAGGACCCTGGGATCATGACCTGAGCTGAAGGCAGACGCTTAACGACTAAGCCACTCAGGCGCCCCCACATTAGTCATTTTTTAAATAAAGCCAAACTCATGACTAGTCCTCAATAAAAAGGACATCATGGGAATATTTACAATAAATAAAATTCACAATAAAAAATAAACTTTTTCATTATCTATTTTTACACATTTAGACTGTCCATATTTTTAATGTTTATAATACTACATAAACAATTAAAGCCAGGACTCCTTCTTCTGAATTAGCATCTTGAATAGAAACATACTTAATCCATGCATTAAATTAAAACTATTATCCATATTATTTCTGTCACACTTGAGGAGACCACACAAATGGATGGGTAATTAATAGACTCAAAATCTGTAAAGAAAGTCTCAGATTTACAGAATACCTATAAAGAAAGGGTGATGCACTTGAAAATGTAAATTTATAAATTATATTTATGTCACCTAGAGTGAACAGATACAAACTTGTGATGCAAAACATGTAAAGAATGCGCCATGTGTTATTTGAAATAAGTGCAATGATAAATGAAGGTAAAATCCACCACAATGCAGATATCATCTGCCCTTTAAAATCTCAATAAAATTCTCTCTCCCATTCCTCATTCTATAGAAAGCTGAAATCCTGCCTCCAAAGATTTCTGCAAATTCCAAGCAGGGTTAAGCTCTCAAGGTCACCTCTACCTGTCTCTAGAGTCCTGGCTTGCTGCATTCTTATTGGATCTTTTATCTCCCTCCTGCCATCAACCAAATTCTTCAGCCATTGCCCATTTCCATGATGTAGCTTTAAACTTCTCTCCTCTTGGGAACAAAGAAAATGACATATTTCCCATATTCTTAGGTAAAGTAATTCAGCTCCCTCCTTATTCTACCTCTTTTTAGATCCATCTGGTCAGACACAAATGGATCACTTAAACAAAGGCTGTTCTCTCCACAAAAAGGAAGACTTTATGTGGCTCAACTCTGTGCCCTGAGAAAAGTGGCCAGTTAAACAATTAGAAAAAATCAAATGGTCATTGATCTAAGTCTCCAGGTATGATTATTCTTCAGTGTATCTTTGACTTTCAGTCGGAATTCTTTTTACAATGTAAGCATCTGTTTTTGAGCCCTTTGTTGGAGCGATAAACAACTGGATTGTACGGTTTTGTGGGAAAAGCATGGTTTTCAAAAACCAGAGACAAAAGAGATCAAATTCCGACTTTGTCAAATACCAGCTGTGTGATCTATGAACATCATATAACACCTTTAAGCCTCATCTAGTGAGCAGCAATGTGAGGGTAAACAAAGTGCTACTTTGTCAGAATAAAGGGAAGTCTGTTTAGAATGAAACCTTTGTTAATTATTTTGGAGAATATAGGTGATCTGATTGCTTTCTTCAAGCCATTTAGCTCTTTTATTTTTAATTTTTATTTTATTTATTTAGCCATTTGGCTCTTTTTTTATTTTTTTGTTTTTTCCTATTAATTAATTAATTAATTAATTTATTTATTTATTTATTTGATGTAGTGTTTCATGATTCATTGTTTGCGGATAACACCCAGTGCTCCATTTGGCTCTTTTAAAAGCATTGTAGAATGGTCATTTCTATTTGGCTTCATCTCAGTACACTACTGTAGTGGTTTTGTTTTAACCTTTTTCAGATGGGGAATAGTAAAGGTTGGGGCAGAAGTGAAAAGAAAGGAGCAAAAAGTAACTGCTGGAGACAGCTGGTTGTAAGAATCTAAAGCAACAAAGATTTCATTCTTAGGGGGCACTCCAGGTCACTAAGAACTTTTAAGTGGACATGCCACATTATCAAGCTCCACACCTCTAGCAGGCAGGTGGCTTCCTCACAAGGTGGCTGCCTCCAGGGGCAACAAACAGACATTCTCTCATGGACTTACCTGAGGAACACACTTTGTTCTCCCTCAAGCAAACCTTAAGCCCTTGACACTCACCTAACCCAACAAGCTGAACCCCTTCCAATAGGGTCCTTTGGACTATTCACAGCCTAAAAACCTTCCATCTTGAGTGAATCCAAGGATCTGCCCTCTCCAATTCTTTGGTGAGTACCACTAAAAAAAATAGGACAGAAATTTACAACCTGGGCCACCACAATTTTGCTGTCTCCAACCTCAGTATGAGCTCTGACACTTAATTTTTAAAAACATGTCGGTTCTCTCTGCTTTCTCTCAGAGGCTTTTTTCTTCCCCAAGGCCACCTCCCTCAGACCCTCTACCTAGTCCTGAACATATATAGCACAACCTCAACAGACAACCCTGTCTCTCATTTGACTCCATGGACAAGGAACCTCCTCAGGTTCCTGACCCTCACTGGGGAGCTTACCTAGGTCCACATCTAGCATTGTCTCCTGCCCTCCAGGCTTAGTGCTTGATGGGTCTCCCCTTCTCTGGCCCAAGACTAAACCCCTCCCCAAATCCCCCCTGACTGTTTGAGACCCTATGCCTATTGTCATTCTGGTGTCCCGTGGGCTTAGCACCATTCTTTGTACCTAGGAGGATGCTCTCAGCCTTTACCAACCAAAGAATGCCTCAAATGCCTCACCTTCAATTTTGCTCTCTCCTTTCCCTTATCTACCAATTTGTTTAATGAACTTGCATCCTTTAAAAAAGTTCCCTCCTTTGACTCTGATTTCCTCCTCCAGCTACTCTCTCCTCTCTCAGCCAAACTTCCACCTTTTTCTTTCCTTCCTACTCTCCTTTTTTCTTCCTAAAGCCAAAATGCTATTTATTAATTTATAATGAAAAAATGTGGCTGTCACATGGGCTGAAGTATGTGTGTACCTAGAAACAGCACATCCTCTCCTGGTAGGCAAAGCATAATAATCAGAAAGTTGTCTGTAAGCTGGGATTCAGGGAGCGAAGTTTAGATGGTATCCAGGCTTCTAGCCTATACCTGCACTTTCTACTTCCTCACCTTTTTTTCACACCCTAAACCACTGCATTCTCACTTCTACTTTCTTCCACTCCCCTATAGCTACTTTCACTGAAGTTACCAAGGGGTTCCTGATCAAAAATGGCAGAGAAAATAAATATTCTGGACCTTGATGTCTCAGCAGTATTGGACATCTCTCACCATGCCCTTTCCTTTTTGGTTTTGATTTCCTTTAACTCTCCTCCTCCAACCTTGCCCATCCCATATTCTCAGGCTCCTTCCTCAGACCCCCCCTCCCCACACCTACCCCCCTCCCCGCACCCTCCTTGCTAATAGTTCCCAAACTTCCGCGTTGGCCCCTTTCCAGTCCACCTCCTGCCCATCTGTCTCCTTCCACTCTCCACTGCCTCATCTCATCTCACCTGACTTGCTGTGAGCCCCTCCTCTCTGATATTTGCTCTGAAAAACAAGAAAGGGTCCTGTCTCTGAGTCTGAGGGCCACGGTTTTGAGGAAGTCCTAGCCAGTGAAGGGTGGCTGAGGAGGCTACAGTGGAGGGGGGTGTGGAAGGACACTAATGTAGGGTGCAGAGAGGGGTTGGGGAGCTGAGTGGATCCCATACCAAGCCCTCCTGTCAACTGGCCTCTTCCCACAGGGTTCAGCTGCCCGGGCACAGGCACAGACAAAATGGACCATGGGGTTTGTCCAAGAGCAAGTGCTTGCTAGAGGGCAGGAGAATTATTGAAATGATTGGACTGTGAAGCCCACTCATGAGGACAGGGAGGAGTTAATGAGTACATGGGAAGCAGCCAGAGGACCTAAGGCCAAGTTAGGATGAAGGTGCTATGAACCTTTGTGAAACCCATATGAAGTGCTCCTTGCTTTGCACTACTGTCCCTGGGAAAGACTTTGACCCTCACATGTATCACACAGGATACTATAATCATCTGTTGAAGAGTTTGTTCCCTCTACCATACTGTGAGTCCCAATTCAGGACATATGTCTTACTCTTCTTTGTCACTCCACACTAGCCTGGAAGAAGACTAAGGGAGGTTAGGAAACTTGCTCAGCATCTCCTGGGTGGTGAGAAGCGGAGCAAGTTTCACATGTTCTGTGACCTCAGGATACCACAAGCCAGCCTCCACTGCACTCCCTGTTAATTACCAGTGTTTTGTATGTAATTTTTTAGATGCAAGTAAAATAATATTTACCAGATAGAGAAAAGCTAAGGCCACGGCATTTAAAAAATGTTTATGAAATTTTACATTGTTCTAATTTTAATGAATACTGGAAAAGCCAAAGTCCCTCTAGTAGGTTTGAATAAATTAAAGTTATTTAAAATGGGGCAATGCAAGCTTCATATAAATTTAATCAAGATGAAAATAAACATATCTTCTAAGGAGTTAAAGAAGCTTTAACAAATGTTCTTTCATTAATGAAATATCTGGGTTTTTTTTTTTAAAGATTTTATTTATTTATTTGACAGAGAGAGACACAGCGAGAGAGGGAATACAAGCAGGGGGAGTGGGAGAGGGAGAAGTAGACTCCCCGCTGAGCAGGGAGCCCGATGTGGGGCTCAATCCCAGGACCCTGGGATCATGACCTGAGCCGAAGGCAGACGCTTGCTTAATGACTGAGCCACCCAGGCGCCCCTCAAGTCAGTGTTTTACTTGGTAAACATGTCTGAGACCATGCATCCCTGGCTGCTAAGCACCATGGCGGACAGGGCTAGAAAGGTAACAGCTTTATTTTGAGCAGGGGGCAAAGACAAGGCAGCACTTTACAGCTACATTGTAACTAGATCCTGCATTCATTAATGAAATATCTGAAAAGTTCTTTGATTGTCAGCTCCTAGAGGGTAGGAAGTGTGTTTGCTGAATTAATCTCATTTATCTATGAACCAGCACAAGACTTAATAAGGATGTAGCATTCACCAAGAAAATCAAGAAAGCACTAAATACTGCTTTTGAATAAATGTAGTACCATTTGTCTTTTTTTTTTATAATTTTAAAGCACTAATTTTGTGGTTAGCTCCCATTATTTTGGTGCCATTTGACAAAAATGAAAAGGTAAGTTATTCTGCAAGATGAGCTCAGGATTAATTTTCACTCACAAAAACGCATCTTTTTAGTAGTTCACAAACAATATCTCACAATGGAGAGCATACCTTTTAAAGCACAACTGCAGGATATTTAATGCTTCTTTTGCTTCAGTATTGTGAATTTCAAGTAGAAATGATGTGGAGCATTTGTGAATTGGGTCACAGTGTCAAATGCTACAGGAGCCTGTAAAATTTGACTATCTCTAACATCTTAAATTAAATGCTAATGGGCATATCCATACAGCCTGATTTTCTGAATTCATCTCTGCTTGTCTCATTTTAAAAACCATGGACATGTTTCAAGGTGTCCTGACCCCAAAATGGACAGAGAAAAGGGAGGGAGTATGCAGAGGCAGTGAACATGCCAGAAATATTGAATCTCTAAAGAAACATTCACTTTGTGTTTTATGGAACAGAAATAAGCTCCTAAAATCCACATTCTAAAATCTTTACTTCCTTCACCTCAGGCAAAGCTTGCAAACTACCAGAAGTATGCCAATGACCCAAGTCCCCATCAATTAAATTGGAAATACTTGATTACTTGGTAAAGGATAAGGAATAGCCTCAAATATTTTTATTTGCAACAACAAAGCTGGGTAACACTTCTAAATCAATAATAGGGTGACATATACCTGCCTTGTTTTTTTTAAGGGGGCCATTAGCAAATCTAGTACCCCTCCCCATCCATGGTTAGATTCATAATTGATTTATTATAAGCTGGTCCTGAGGAAAGAGGCAGACTACTGAAGGTATTAGAAATGTCACTGGTGATTTCCTTTTCTTTCCAATTAAAGGTATTGTACTGTACACAGGGAAGTGAGTTTTTCATCTCAAGTACACAGTAGGGAGAAACAAACCTGAGAAAGTTGTGATTGTTTTCATTAAGTATGGTTAACACAGGCAGCATACATTAGTGCAAAAGAAGAACAAAGAAAATGTATTTCCTTTCACAGTGGGGGAAAAAACAAAGTGATAGAGCAATAAGATCTATAATAAGTTGATACATTTAATAAAATGGAAAAGGAAACATACAGACCTCTGTATTGAAAGAGAAATCAGCTTGATACCAGAAAGATCTAGCCAGTCTAGGATAGGCTTCTGTGTTTTTCTAAGGCCTCACTAAAGAAGAGGTTAAGTAGTCATATCTTTAAGAATATGTAAGGGAAACTGCAGCATTTTTTTTTGAAGCTAGTTTTATAGTAAGAAAATAGAAAATATTTCTTAAAAGATTTATGAGAAATTCACATAAAATTTAGAAATGCAGGGCGCCTGGGTGGCTCAGTTGGTTAAGCGACTGCCTTCGGCTCAGGTCATGATCCTGGAGTCCCCGGATCGAGTCCCGCATCGGGCTCCCTGCTCAGCGGGGAGTCTGCTTCTCCCTCTGACCCTCCCCCCTCTCATGTTCTCTCTATCTCATTCTCTCTCTCAAATAAATAAAAAAAAAATTAGAAATGCAAAGCAAATTTGGGAATGCATTAACAACAAATGAAAACTAAATGAATCAATGGAAGGAATGTAAGTTGGAAGAGAATATAAATTACATTGATTTTATTAACCCATTATTGTTTTGTTGCCCAAGGCAAGCACAGATCTGTTCCTTCTATTAGCAAAGGCTTATTTGTACCCAAGTTTGAAATTTCTTCAGCAAAACCAACAAGACATAGTCCTGGTGGTTGTTTTCTTAAATATTGAAATACATATTTAAACAAAAGATAAATGAAGTTTTTATCTAAATATATCTGCATATACAAATGTTCACACTCATATCTAATGTTTATTTGGTATGTAAGACCAGCAATTTATTGGATCCATCTCATTTGTCCTCTTCGTTAATCCAATTCTTAACTTCATTCATTAATTATGGAGCACTTAAATCCTGACATGAGCTACGTTTCTTTTTTTTTTTTTTTTTTTTAAAGATTTTATTTATTTATTTGAGAGAGAGAATGAGATAGAGAGAGCATGAGAGGGAGGAGGGGCAGAGGGAGAAGCAGACCCCCCGCTGAGCAGGGAGCCCGATGCGGGACTCGATCCTGGGACTCCAGGATCATGACCTGAGCCGAAAGCAGTCGCTTAACCAACTGAGCCACCCAGGCGCCCATGAGCTACGTTTCTTTAATGAAAATCAATGAATTGTCAATAATTGAGGCATTATTCTGAGAAGCCAAGACTATGGCTATCTCCCTGGTTATTGAGGACAGCAGAAGGAAAAATGGGCAGAATACAAATGAATTTAATTTAAATGCAAGGGAGAATTTTGTCAGAGCAGATGTTAAACAACTAGAGAAGATTATTGAAGAAAGCTGAGAAGTCCTCAAGATTTACCTAAAGGTGATTGCTTCTCCCACTTATATCAATGGATAAATAATCCAGACAGAAAATCAATAAGGGAACAGTGTCTTTCAATGACACATTAAACCAGATGGACTTAACAGATATATACAAAACATTCCAACCCAAAACAGCAGAATATAAAATATTTTCAAGTGCACATGGGACATTCCCCAAGAGAGATCACATGTTAGGCAACAAAACAAGTCTCAATAAATTTAAGAAGATTAAAACCATATCAAGTGCCTTTTCTGACCATAAATGTACAAAACTAGAAATCAATTAGAAGAAGAAAAAATGGAAAAAACACAAACACATGAAGGCTAAACAACATGCTATTAAATGAACAAAAAATGGGCCAACGAAGAAATCAAAGAGGAAATGAAATAATACACGGAGACAAATGAAAATGAAAACACAATGGTCGAAAATCTTTGGGATGCAGCAAAAGCAGATCTAAGAGGGAAGTTTACAGTGATACAGGTGTACCTCAAGTAACAGAAAATTTCAAATAAACAACTTAACCTTACACCTAAAAGCACTAGAAAGATAAGAAGAAACAAAGCCCAAGGTTAGTAGAAAGAAGAAAAAAATAAAGTTCAGAGTGAAAGTAACTGAAACAGAGAATAAAAAAACAACAGACAAGATCAGTGGAACCAGGAGATGGTTCTTCTAAAAGATAAACAAAACTGATAAACCTTTAGACTGACTCATCAAGAAGAGAAGAGGACTCAAAGAAATAAAATCAGAAATGAACATGGAGAAGTAACAACAAACATCACCAAAATACAAAGAATTGAACAATTATGAAAAATTTTAAGATTTTATATATTTATATATAAATATATATTTATATATTTGAGACAGAGAGAGAGATAGCGTGAGTGGGGGGTAGTGGCAGGAGGTAGGAAGAGGAAGAGGGAAAGAATCCCAAGCAGACCCTGTGTTGAGCATGGAGCCTAATGCAGGGCTCAATCTCAAAACCCTGAGATCATGACCTGAGCCAAAACCAAGAGTTGGAAGCTTAACCAACTGAGCCACCCAGGCACCCCATCTATGAAAAATTTTATGTCCACAAATTGAACAAACTAGAAAAAAACTGATAAATTCCTAGAAACATATAATCTTCCAAAACTGAATCCAGGAAGAAATGGAAAATCCAAACAGACAAATTACTAGTAACGAAATTGAACTGGTTATCAAAAACTCCCAACAAACAAAAGTCTAGGACCAGACAGCTTCACAGGTGAATTCTACCAAACATTTAAAGAAGAGTTTATACCTATTCTTCTCAAACTATTCCAAAAAATAGAAGAGGAAGGGAAGCTTCCAAATTCATTCTGTGAGGCTAGCATCACCCAAACCAGATGAAAACACTACAAAAAAAATAAAACTGCAGGCCAATATCCCTGATGAACATAGATGTAAAATTCCTCAACAAAAGATGAGCAAACTAAATCTAACAATACATTGGGATCATTCACCATAATCAAGTGGGATTTATTCTGGGATGACAGTTCAATATCCACAAATCAATCAACATGATACATCACATTAACAAAACAAAAAATAAAAACTGTATGATCAGGACTTCTGAAGAAGATGGCAGAGCAGGAGGAACCTAAGCTCACCTTGTCTTGCAGATACAACTAGATAACAACCACCTCAGCATAAATAACACAAAATATGACCCTAAGATGGCAGAACAGACTCTCCACAACTAAATGTAGAGAAGAGGCTACATCAAAGAGGGTAAGAAGGGCAGAGGTGCAGTCAAGAGCTAAACGGACCTCTAGGACTGTCAGCAGCCCACAGAGGGGAAAGAAAAGACTCTCACACCAGGAAGCCTACACAGGGAAGATGAATCCCCATAGCATTTGTTTTTGAAAAGCAGAGGGGACAAAATTCACAAGATCTTACAATCAGAGGGGTTTAAAACCTGGAACTTTAAAAAATCAGCAGGCTTGTGGGCTGGGAGGGTGAGAGGAAACTGATTCCCCACCTTTAAAGAGAAAGCACAACAAACAGTCCCACATAGATACAGCATAGAAGCAGCAGTTTGAAAAACACCTGGGACATACAGGAGGGTAATTTGTTTATTAATCTCAGAGTGCATGCTGGAGGGAGAGGGATCACTGGGAGATTTTTCCAGGAAGAAAATAGCTGGTGGACACCATTTCCCTCCCCCACCCCAGCCTAGATACATGGACACCTGCTGGAACCAGCACAGCACCTAACTTGCTAAAAGCACCCACCCCGTGTTGTCTTGCAGACACACCCCCCACCAGCCAGGCCTCAGCTCCAGATCCCCTCCCACAGCAGAACCACACAAACCTTGCTAACACCACTTGACCTGCCCCTGAATGCGTCTCTGGGTCGATCTCCTCCATCCCTGGCCTGCCTTGGCGGAGGCAGCTGCAAGTCCCCTCTCATCAACACAAACCTTGCTGGCACCACACACCCCATCCCCACATTCTCCTGCAGTTCAGTGATACTACATCTCTGGCAAATACCTGGTCTGACTCAACTTAATCCAAAGGCGGCCCCACCCTGGCTCACTAACAACGCAAGGACCAAGCCCTGACCGCAATAGGCAAAGAGAGCCATTGCAGATGACTGGACGAAAGGCAAATGCAGCTCAACCACAAGAGCAGGGTATACACAATACACATTCAAGACACCCCTGACGTGCCAGGTTCTGGTGAAGAGCAGACATTGCACTGCAGGGCACTACAGGACATGTTCTTCATAAGGCCACTACTTTCAAGAGCAGCAGATGTAGCTGACTTTTCTCACACATAGAAACAGACACGAGAGTTACACAAAATGAGGAGACAGGAGAATATGTACAAAATGAAAGAACAGGACAAAATCACAGCAAAAGATATAAACAAAACAGAGATAAGTAATATGTCTGAGAGAATTTAAAGTAATGGTCCTAAAAATACTCACTTGACTAGAGAAAAAAGAAGAGGAGCTCAGTGAGACCCTTAACAAAGAGATAGGAAACAATAAAAAGAACCCACCAGAGATAAAGGACTTGATAACTGAAATTAAATGTATACTAGATGGAATAAATAGTACACTAGAGGAAGCAGAAGAACAGATCAGTGACCTAAAGGACTGAATAATGGAAAACAATCAAGCTGAACAGGAGAGAAAAAAATAATAATAAATGAAAATAGACTTAGGCAACTAAGATACCATGAAGCATAATAACATTCATATTATAGGGATCCCAGAAGGAGAAGAGGGAGAAAAGGGGGCAGAGAATTTATTTGAAGAAATATTAGCTGAAAACTTCCTGAATCTGGGGAAGAAAAGAGAAATCCAGATCCAGGAGCCACAGAGAGCCCCCAACAAATTCAACCCAAGGAGGTACACACCAAGACACATAGTAATTAAAATGGCAGAAAGTAGTAATAAACAGAGAATTTTAAAAGCAGCAAGAGAAAAGAAAATGGTTACATACAAGGGAAATGCCACAGGGCTATCAGCTGATTTTTCAGCACAAACTTTGCAGGTCAGAAGGGAGTGGCATGATATATTCAGAGTGCTGAAGGGAAAAAACCCTGAAGGCAAGAATATTCTGTCCAGTAAGGCTATCATTCAGAATAGAAAGATATATAAAGAGTTTCCCAGACAAACAAAAGTTAAAGGAACTCATGACTACTAAACCAGCCCTACAAGAAATGTGAAAGAGGACTTTTTGAGGGGAAAGGAAAGAGCATAAGTAAGAGTAAGAAAAGCAGGAAACACAAAAGCAGTAAAATTGATTATATCTATAAAAATCAGTCAAGGAGGGGGTGCCTGGGTGGCTCAGTCAGTTAAGCCTCCGACTCTTGATTTCAGCTCAGGTCATGATCTCAGGGTCCTATCAGGGTCCCCACTCAGCAGAGAGTCTGTTTGTCTCCCTCTCCCTCTGCCCCTCCCGTCCCACTTGCACACACACACTCTCTCTTTCAAATAAGTAAATAAATCTTTTAAAAAAATCAGTCAAGATGGGGCGCCTGTGTGGTACAGTTGGTTAACTGTCTGACTCTTGGTTTTGGCTCAGGTCCGATCTTAGGGTCCCGAGATCAAGCCCTGGGTCAGGCTCCCAGCTTGAGATGGAGTCTGCTTCACATTCTCTCTCCGTCTGCCCCTCCTGCTTGTGTTCTCTGTCTCTCTCTCTAAAATAAATAAATAAATCTTTTTAAAAAATCAGTCAAGGGATTCACAGAATAAAAGGATGTGAAGTATGACACCATATACATACCTAAAACATGGAGGGGGTGGTAAAAAAATACATTCAAATTTAAGTGACCATCAACTTAATATAGACTGCTGTATGCATAAGATGTTATATATGTACCTAATAGTAACCACAAATCAAAAACCAGGGAGAGTTATGAAAAAAACAAAGAGAAAGGAATCCAAGTATATCACTAAAGAAAGTCAATGAACCATGAGAGAAGAGAGCAAGAAAAGATAGGAATAGAGAAGAACTATAAGCACAACCATAAAACAAGTCACAAAATGTCAGTAAGTACATGCCTATCAATTATTACTTTGAATGTAAATGCACTAAACACTCTAATCAAAAGACAAAGGGTGACAGAATGGATAAAAAAGCAAGACCCATCAATATGCAGCCTACAAAAGATTCATTTAAGACTTAAAGACACATGCAGATGGAAAGTAAAGGGATGGAAAAGCATTTATCATGCAAATGGAAGTAAAAAAGAAAGCCAGGGTAGCAATACTTATATCAAACAAAACAGACTTTCAAAAAAGACTGTATGTAATAAGAGACAAAGAAGGACACTATATAATCATAAAGGAAATAATTCAATAAGAAGATATAACAATCGTAAATATTTATGCACCCTACAGGGGAGCACCTAAATACATAAAGCAGCTAATAACAAACATAAGGGAAGTAATCAATAGTAATACAAAATAGTAGGGGACTTTGTAGTAATACAAAATAGTAAGCCCCACACTTACATCAATGGATAGATCATTCAAACATAAAATCAACAAGGAACAGTGGCTTTGAATGACACATTGGACCAGATGGATCCAACAGATACATTCAGAACATTCCACCATGAAACAGCAGAATACACATTCTTTTCTATTGCACATGGAACATCCTCTACAACAGATCCCACATTAGGCCACAAAAAAAGTATCAACAAATTCAAAAAGACAAGTCATACCACACATCTTTTCTGATCCCAACACTATGAAACTAGAAATCAATCATGAGAAAAAAACCTGGAAAGAACACAAATACATGGAGGTTAAATAACATGATGTAAACAATGAATGGGTCACCTAAGGCATCAAAGAGGAAATCCAAAAATACTTGGAGATAAATGAAAATTGTAACACAATGGTCCAAAATCTTTGGGATATAGCAAAAGCTGTTCTAAGAGGGACATTTATAGTAACACAGACCTACCTCAAGAAGCAAGGAAAATCTCAAATAAGCAACCTAACCTTATACCTAAAGGAGCTAGAAAAAGATGACTAAAAAATTAAATAAATAAATAAATAAATAGCCAGTAGAAACAAGGAAATAACACAGACTAGAGCAGAAATAAATGAAACAGGAACTATAACAAAACAAAAAAGAGCAAAAAAAACCCACAGTAGAACAGATCAATGAAACCAGGAGCTGGTGCTTTGTAATGATTAAACCTTTAGCCAGACTCATCAAAAAGAAAAAAAAAGAGAGAGAGGACTCAAATCCAAAAATGAAAGAGGAAAAGTAACAACCAACAGTACAGAAATACAAAGCATTATAAGAGAATATTATGAAAAATTATATGCCAACAAATTGGACAACCTAGAAGAACTGGATAAATTCCTAGAATCATATAACTTCCCAAAACTGAATCAGGAAGAAATAGAATATTTGAACAGATGGATTACTAGCAGTGAAATTAAATCAGTAATCTGAAAACTCCCAAAAACAAAAGTCCAGACCAGAGAGCTTCACAGGTGAATTCTACCAAACATTTAAAGAAGAGTTAATACCTATTCTTCTCAAACTATTCCAAAAAATAGAAGAGGAAGGGAAGCCTCCAAATTCATTCTATGAGGCCAGTGTTACCCTGATACCAAAACCAGATAAAGACACAGGGCAATATCTCTGATGAAACACAGATGCAAAAATCCTCAACAAAAGATTAGCAAACCAAATCCAACAACACATTAAAAAAATAATTCACCACGATCAAGTGGGATTTATTCCTGGGATGCAAGAGTGGTTCAATATTCACAAATTTATCAACATGATACATCACATCAATAAGAGAAAGAATAAAAACCATATGATCATTTCAATAGATGCAGAAAAACCATTTAACAAAGTACATCATACTCATGATAAAAAACCCTAAACAAAGTAGGATTAGGTGGAACATACCTCAACATAGTAAAGGCCCATATATGACAAACCCACAGCTAACATCATACTTAAAGGGATAAAAAATGAGAGAGCTTTTCCTCTAAGATTAGGAACAAGACATGGATGTCCACTCTCTCACTACTTTTATTCAACGTAGTACTGGAAGTCCTGGCCGCAGCAACCAGACCAGGAAAAAAAAAATGAAAGGCATCCAAATTTGTAAAGAAAAAGTAAAATTTTCACTGTTTGCAAATGAAATCATACTATATACAGAAAATCCTAAAGACTCAACCAAAAAAACCTACTAAAACTGACAAATGAATACAGTGAAGTTACAGAACACAAAATCAATATATGAAAATTTGTTGAATTTCTATACACTAATAAGTAGCAGAAAGAGAAATTAAGAAAACAATCCCATTTATAATTGTGCCAAAAAGAATAAAATACCTACAAATAATTTTTTTAATGTTTTATATATTTATTCATGAGAGTCAGAGAGAGAGAGAGAGAGAGGCAGAGGCAGAGGGAGAAGCAGGCTCCCCGCTGAGCAGGGAGCCTGATGCGGGACTTGATCCCGGGACCCTGGGATCATGACCTGAGCCGAAGGCAGACACTTAACCATCTGAGCCACCCAGGCGCCCTACCTACAAATAAATTTAACCAAGAAAGTGAAAGACTTGTACTCTAAAAATTATAAAACATTGATGAAGGAGGGTCACCTAGGTGGCTCAGTTGATTAAGCATCTACCTTCAGCTCAGGTCATGATCTCAGGGTCCTGGGATTGAGCCCTGCATTGGGCTCCCTGCTCCGTGGGAAGTCTGCTTCTCCCTCTCCCTCTGCAGCTCCTCCTGCTTGTGCTCTCTCTCTCTCTCTCTCAGATAAACAAATAAAATCCTTAAAAAAAAATACAACTACCATACGATCCGGTAATTCCACTATGGGGTATTTATCCAGAATACAGAAACACTAATTTGAAAAGACTTATGCACCCCTATATTTATTGCAGTATTATTTCCAACAGCAAAATTATGGAAGCAGCCCAAGTGTCCACTGATATATGAATGGATAAAGAAGATATCCATAACAGAATATTACTCAGCCATAAAAAAAAGAATGAGGTCTCGCCATGTGTGACAACATAAATGGACCTAGAGGGTATTATGTTAAGTAAAATAAGTCAGAAAAAGACAAATACTATATAATTTCACTTATGGGTGGAGCCTAAAAAAACAAAACAAATGAACAAGCAAACAAAAAACACCAGAAAGAGAATCATAAATACAGAGAACACACTATACTGGTGCTTGCCAGTGGGGAGGTAGGTAGGGGGATGGGTGAAATACATGAAAGGGATTAAGACACAGAGACTTAAAAAAAAAAAGTGATTGTGTCTTCTAAGTACAAACATCTCAAAGTTACTCTTAGTATTTAAATTATCTGATTTTCCTATTTTTCTTTGTCCTTGACATGGAAATTCAACAAGTGCCATCTGGGTTACAAAATGAGTATCCTCCAACTGAGAGAAGATGGAACTTTCTTCCCCAATAGGCAACCCTTTCAAAGGACAGGTTAGGTCTTTTCAAGAATTGGATTGGAAAATATAGGTTGATAATGTGATGTTGATAATTTCTGCCTCAGAGACTTCTTCTGTACCAGTGAAAAGGTAGCCATGAGGGGTGTACAGCAGTGTGTGGTATGAATGAAATAAGACTGGCAATGAGTGGAATACTGCTGAAATTGGGTCATGGGTACACAGAGTTCATTATACTAGCCTCTTTTTTCATAATCAAAAGGCTTTAAAAAAACTGAAGAAAACGTAAACTAAAATAATAAGTACCCCCAAATAATCAGTAATAATGGGAGAGTAAGCAAGAATAAGGAATTTAGGTTGTCAGGTGTAACTACAATCCACAGATAATACAAGAACATTATTTTAGTCAATAACTTAAATCCCTTCCTTCCATGAACAGCATGGCTCCTACCTGGTATATATACCCATTGTTATACCCATCAAAATGGATTTCTTGGGTTTTTACTTTGCCTGCCCTGTCTTCGATGAAACATCTCCTAGTCAAGCAGCCCAGGATGATTTAAAAAAAAAAAAGTGAAGAACCTGGATAAACCACAAGGTGTGTAAAACAATTCATGAGTATCAAAAACGGACAATCTAAACAATAGAAGGTTTGGTATAGAAAAAGGATGTGATGGGCCATTAATTTCCACCTTATACTTTAATCACTCAGAAAGTCACAGAAAGGTCAATTACTTCCAATTAACATTGCTCTCTATAGAGCTGGTGCCCAATAAATGAATGTTAATTAGCTAACATGGCATCCTTGGTTCAGTGGTTCAATTATACATAGCCATGACTACCAAAGCTCGACTTTTAAATTTATGCCACAGCAAAAGTGTTTTTTTGATAAATCCAACATTATGAGGCATGTTCTACCTGATATCCAAAGAAGACCATCAGCCACATATCCAGCATGACATGAAAGGGATCGGTCAAAGGACTGCACAAAAGTCCATTTGTTCTTCTTGGGGCAATATCGCTCAACTGTAGGCAGAACCTGGCGCAGTTCATTTCTACCCCCAACCGCATAGAGGTATTCATCCATGGCACCCAGCACAAAATGCTCCCGGCAGTTTTTCATGGGTGCTATCTCGGCCCAGGAATTACTACGGGGGTCATAGCGACAGGCAGTCCTCACGGCACACGTCCGGCCACTAGCATGCTCAACTTCTCCGCCCGCTACAAACAGAAAGTCCCCCATGACTGCCACACAATGGTGGCTCCTTCCCATGGGCATGGGAGCCAGCTCACTCCAGTTGGCAATGGCAGCTATGAGAGCATTCTCCTGGTCAACGGGATTGAAGTACCGAAGTTCCTTGACTTTACAGACCTCACGCTTTTTCCCGCCAATGATATACAGAGTGTCTGACTGGAACCGCGGTTTGGTCCTGCGAGTTTGCCAAACGGGCTGCGCATAGATGCTCTGGTGGTATTCCAGGGCCTCATTGACAAGAGCTGTTGCAGTTTCACTTGCCTGGACGAGGGGGTGGGACAGGGCAACTGTATGCAGAGTATCCACGTCCATCAGGCCGAAGCGGATATACTGCAGGAGCTCATCCATGTACTGGTAATGGCAGTTGTGTTCCAACCACCTCACGGCTAGCTGAAACAGAGGGAGGGGGATGGGAGAATACAAAGGTAAGAAAGAGAGCCAAAGCAACGGTGTGCAGGCAGGTCACCTTGTATTCTTTCAGACACCTTATAATACATCTTTTTTTCTTACAAATAGTGTAACAGTAGAATATCTTGATACTCAGCTGAGGAATCTTTTTTTCCTGCATCCGCAGAGACACAAACGAACTCAAGTATTGTTGTAGAGGTCATGAGCAATGTTAAGCAACGCTGACAGAGACTTAAGGTAGCACTTGGAGTGAACAATAATCACTTTTCAAAGAATGAGAGTACTGTTGTGAAACAACCTGTTCCCTTGTTTCATGCCGAGGAGGCTTGGTACACCCCAGGAATATCAACGATGAGCAGTGTCGCCCCAGTACAAGCAATGCATGTCAACCCATGAGCCAAGATGCTGTATCAATACAAGGAACGTAAGACAATATGTGATCATCTGAGACCACGGGGTGTACTTGAGAGAGAATCAATATGACACTAATAGAACGATTTAGAAAGAAAAAGGACTTTTTTTCCCTGCCCCTCTGGTAGGCCTATCAGTCAGGAAGCAAGAGAAGAAAAAGAAAGATTGTAACCCATCAATTTTATTTTTATTTCCCAATTAGTTTTCATCTTGGAGACAGTTGTTGTTTGCACATGTAAGATGCTGGCAATTTGTTAAAGCCATTTTCACAGAAACAGGATACAGAGGAGATGATCTTTGTATTAGGGACACAACAGCAGGTTGTAATCTTAACCTTTTTGTTTAGGTTTAGACCCCTCTCAAGAAGGAAAGGAGAAAGAACTCTGGGCTAAAGACAAATAGAATTTCTAAAAACTAAAGCAGGAGCACAAAGTCATGAATAATAAAATTGTACAGTGATTTAGAAAATACCATCAACAAAAAAACAATTCATGTTACGGCACACGTGATAGAGTTTAATTAATGTGACTTAATATTTAAGTTTGGTGCAAACCTTCCTACATACCAACATGAAGTATATCTAATATCTCCAGTCAACATATTCAATATAAATTATCCTTAGCAGCACCTATATTAAGCTAGATCTCCTAGACAATATAAATGTGGATGTGAAGGAACTAGCATGAAAAGGTAAAGTAATAATTAGAATACTAAATAATTGTGTTGTGTTTTATTTGTGACCAATGGAATTGGGGTTCTGAGCTCCCCTTTTCAGCTAATATAGATCATTAGGGGAAAAGTCTACAGAGGGAGGGAGAAGGCAATGTAGTGCTCTTGGACCATTACTCTTAGGCAAACATGAGCTGGGTTTTCATCTGGATAAAAAGGATCACAAAACTCTCTGAAGCACTAGATGATTTCATTTGAGTTTCATACAGAGTTTCTGTATTCATTTGACAAATGGCTCCAAAAGGCAAGGCATATTTGGGGCTTTTCTTTTTAGCTTTCTGAATGAAGAGAATGTAGGAAATGAATTCACTTCCAATATATACTAAATTGCATCTCTTAATGAATTACGTAGTGAAGAGAAATGGAAAAAAAAAAAAATGCCAAGTAAGCCTACCATTGCCAAGGAGGCAGACACCATGGACAGCAGATGAGTGACACTCTCCAACTCCTTTTCTAGAAACTAGCATTTAAAAAAAAAAATTAAATAGGATACCCACCTGATGAAAAAATGTTTCTGTGTATGGTCACCATGAGCAATAATCAAAGATATTGGAGAAGAAAAACATCACTCATCAATCACCAGGTTTCTGCCAGAAGTAGAGTTCCCATAGGCAACATCCTGGTTTTTATCCACCCTAATTTTAGAAATTTCAAGGGATGGGGTTCCAATTATTTCCCTGGGGAGATAATTCAACAATTTAACAAATGATCTTCCATTCTTCTCCCACAGAGCTTTCGAAAGTTCCCAGGGATAAAGTCATCCCATTCAAGGTCATTTCTCATGCAGCAGGTAAAATTTTCTGAAACTTAATCTTCGATATTGCTCATAATTTAATTGAGTAGTTCCAGCTGATATTGCTTTGTCCTGTAACAAATTTCTCAGCATCCTTACTTCCTAATATTTCTGCATCTTTCATATGGACACTACAGGAAACAGCATAAGAGAAACATCAGATAAATATCCATGTCTCCATAGCCTCTTCTTATAGCATAGTGCTGCCCATTTAATTATTTTTCTCTTTCCTCATAAATCAGTTCTTCCTATGTCATAATCAATCTTCTAGCCCATCTCTTAACACTCTCCAGTTTATTTTTGTTTTTCTGGCAAACAGTGGCACTTACTGCATGAAAAGCACACAGGCCACAACTAGGTTCTGCCTTTAAGAAAATCTCTAACAAATCAAACCAGCAATGGAACAGTGACCACTGTGATCTATCACTGATTAATTTCTGACTTTCTGTCTACTATTAGGCCTATGTCACATCTATCATGATGTTTTTTATGTTCAATTTCCCCAATACTATGCACTACAGAATGCTTTGTGCACACACATTTAGTTCATATTCTCTGGGATAATTTTTATCTTATTTCTTGCCAGTATTTCTAATTTCTTGCAGATTTCATGTAATTTGCACACTTTTTATCATTTTAAGTATTTTCAGACTATGCAAGTCATTCACAGTTGTTGGGTTTATCTTTTCTCCAGATCAAAGGTAAATGTAATTTACAACTGTTCTGCCACCAACCTCAAAGCAATCTCAGCTAGAATTAGTGTGATTCACAGATTTAAATCCAGTGCTTCCCAAACCTAGCATGCGCACAAATTAACTGGGGTTTCTGGTCAAGATGCAGATTCTGATTCAGTAAGTAGGGAGAGAAAGATAGGGGGTTTGCATTTCTAACAATCTAAAGATGATGCATATGCTGCTGGTCCATGGGCCACACTTTGAGTCAGAAGGCTCTAGACAGATTCCTAACCATGAAACAGTGAATCTCTGTCTTATTAGAATAAAGTCTGTAGTTTCAAAACTAAGGCTTAAATCAAATGAAGTCTAAGTAGGATGCTGTAGTAAAAATATAGGACACTTAAGACTTAGTATTAAAGGTAAAATAGTATATTTCCTATATGGTAAGATACAGGTAAGATCTTACTATGGGTAAAACAGCATATTTTGAGACCTTGGTTCTATAAGGTCTATGAATCAACAGCTGGTTCCAATAGCATATCATGAGTCATATAAACACTCTGTGCAGTTCTGCTTTCACAATAATAAATAAATGTTAAAGAGTACAACGACATGGATGGAGCCAGAGAGTATTATGCTAAGTGAAATAAGTCAGTGAGAAAGACAAATACCATACTATTTCACTCGTAAGTGGAATTTCAGAAACAAAACAAAAGAGCAAAAGGGAAAAGAAAAGAGAGAGAGACAAACCAAGAAACAGACTCTTAACTATAGAGAACAAACTGACGGTTACCGGAGGGGAGGTGGGTAGGGGGATGGGGAAAATAGGTGATGGGGATTAAGGAGTGCACTTGTTGCAATGAACACCAGGTATTGTACGGAATTGTTGAATCACTACATTGTACACCTGAAACTAATATGACACTGTATGTTAGCTAACTGGAATTTCAATAAAAACTTGAAAAAAAGAGTTATTGTACTCTGTTTTTACTTTCATAAAAATGTAAAAGAGAAAACCACTGAAAGAATGGATAACTTTTATTTATCCAAAAAAATGAAAGAAATGGCAAAGAAATTTCAAAACAATGAACTACCTCAAAATCACTTCTACACTGTGAACCCCACAAAGCCATGCTGAATTAAGGGCAAGGTGGTAGAGGAAATCCTGGGGCCCATTTAAGGGGTTTAGAGAATATTGTAAGCAGAAGGCTGATTCATCACTGGGGCATCATGGAACCTAAAGACCACAGTTAGCTTTGTAGTGTATTTTGGTGCTTGTGTTTGGAAACAATTATTCTGGGAACTGGTGGTTTTTAATGACACTGCATTGAGAAAGTATAAGTCAGGGAAGGGTGAAATCCTATTCTTTTTTTATAAGATTTTATTTATTTATTTGAGAGAGAGAGAGCACAGAGGGGGGAGAGAGAGCGAGAAGCAGACTCCCCAGTGAGCAGGGAGCCTGATGTGGGGCTCGATCCCAGGACCCTGGGATCATGACCTGAGCCGAAGGCAGACACTTAACCAACTGAGCCACCCAGGCGCCCCTGAAATCCCACTCTATCTTACTTATCCTGGCATACTGCTATCCCCATCACTCTAAGCTCTAGCATATTTTAATTGGGAGAAAAATGGAGCAATTAGCAAAAGTCTTATCTCCCACTTTTTTGGTGACAAAGCCAGCAAGAGTGGAAAAGAAATTAAGGATTCCATTTGGGAAGACACACAAAGGGTACCATTGGGCAAGATGTTTCCGAAACCATCTGAAATACAAGGGACTATCATCTCTAAAGACTACAGGAGATCTCCCAAGCACCTTCCCTGACCCAATCTAGTTCATCTGACCCTGATGAAGAATCGTTCCTTCCTAAAAGGAGGAACAGTTTATTCCAACTGTATTGCTACAGTTTATTCCAACTTCAATTCATCTCATCCTCAGATCCTTGATAAGAACAGTGGCTGCACATAGTAGGCTATAAATATTTGTTGCATAAAGGGAAAATTATTTCCAACTGTTCTTAGGTATTTCTCATATTCCTCTTGAACAAACAGTATCAATTCCTTTATATATTTATCTACCTATCCCAGGTTTCAGTTTCCTGTTATCTCATCTTTGTGGCTTTCCTATAAAGTCCTTATAAGCTCTCAGAATGTCACATGGCAGTACATAGCATACTGAACTTACATATATAAGACCCTTGTTTTACTCTTTCACATGGTTGGTGTCAATCACCTCTACTTCAGATTCTTGGCAATGCAATGAATATCATAGTCTTTTAAGCCTCAAATAAATAATAAAATAGTAGGGCAAGAAAAAACGTTATAGAGTCCATTTGTTTCAAGCTTCTCAATTTTATGAACAGAAATAAAATCTAGACAAGTTATCTCTCTTACCTCAAGCCATGCAACCAATTAGTAGAGAAGCTGGAACTAAAACCCCAGTTTTTCAGACTCTTAACTATAGAGAACAAATGGAGGGCTGCTGGAGGGGAGGTGGGTGGGGAAAATGGGTTAAATCGGTGATGGGGATTAAGGAGGGCACTTGTGATGAGCACCAGGTGTTGTATGTAAGTGATGAATCACTAAATTCTACACTAGAAACTAATATTACACTGTATGTTAACTCCCTGGACTTTAAACAAAAACTTGAAACTCTAAATAAACAAATAATAAAAATAAACAAATAAATAAAAATTAAAGTTGAAGAAAAACTTTTAAAAACCCAGTTTTTAAATTATACAATGTGTTTTTCTATTGTACCACATCATTGTTATTTTCCCATCAGTAACTATTTTAAGACAGAATCCAGGCAAATGTAATTAAGACCAAACATAACTTCTATATACTCTAAATTAGAACAACAGTCTGTTTTTAAAGTATCTTTTGCTTGAAGATAGGTGGACAATATTTTGCAATAAGCCTGACTTATGGATTACTTCAACATAAAAAGCATATATTTAATGCTTCTTAAAAATGCTTTTAATGCTCTTAAAGAGTGTGTAATTAAAGAACAAGTATTTAGGGTAAAAGGCATCCTTTGAGACTTGAATTATTGTTGTATTTTTTATGGGAATATATATTTAATTCTAGGTCATTCCTTGTTAACTAAACCTGGCTCAAAAGTATATAGAAGAGATAATCATTTCCTTTTAGTTTTCTCAGTGTATCCCAACTGATTATCATTCTATGGAGTAGAATATATGACATAGATATAATCCTAAATATCAGAGTATGGAATCCAAAATTCTACAAATTTTGCTCTAATTCAATTAAAATATATAATTTGCTCATGCATTTCAGAAATATATCAGTTATATGCACAAACATTACATTCCTAATATTGCAAATCCTGAAGTTGTGATCCAAATTCCTTTATTGCTCATGCTCAGACAGAAGCGGCTATTTTGAAATCTAAAATTCCTAATCCTTTGAAAGAAGCAGCTGTTTTTGAAGTCTTACTCTGCTTGTATATGTATGCCCATATGTATGTGTACTACTCAACATGACCCCCAAGTCATGTCAAAACAATAAGAAATCTTACACTCACAGATTTCCTGGAAAATATACAAATTCTAAAGTCATCCCAAATCCAAGAACACACATCAATGCACTCTTCCATACAAGTGCCTTTATGTCTTGCAAATGTATATAAAAGTGCCCTTTACAGAGGCAGTTTTCATCAGATGAGAGATCAAATCTTTTTAATCAACACTAACAAAAGATAAAACCTCTACCATATTGTCCAAAAGCAGTAACTATTTCTTTGTCTTGATTCACAAATATTCTTTTTCACTGAAAAGGGATGTTCTTATCACAGCACTTACCAGCCAGAGCTAAGTAAGCAAGGACTGATATTTTTGCCCACAGCCTTATTCTGCCCTCTTGGGCAAGGGCAACTATAATCATTCTCCTATTTAAAATTTTGGTGCATACAGCTTGGCTGAAGGGGTAAACTGAGCCCCCCCACACTTTTGCAGGAGCCCACGCTGTGAAGGCACAAGCGTCTATATCCTTGCCAGTCCTGTCATCCCACTGAGATAAGCCAGAGCACCAGCCTCCCCTCAGTGCCGGAGAGGCCACAGAAATTCCATACTTCTGCAAATTCAGAAAGGGACAAAGGAAGGGCACAGGGGCAAATCAACAATCAACTGACATTCCTGAACCTCTGCCAAAGAGCCAGCAGGTTCAAGAGTGCTTGGTCAACAAGGGGTGGGAAGCCATGGAAGCATCTTTTAATACACTGAGTGACAATGCATGGACAGTGTTTCCTCTCTAAGCGGAGTATGGAGCAAGCTCTCCATCTTCCAATCCATGTCTTCACAGGGATGGTGCATTGACTACTATACATTACATTCAAGTACACTATTTATACATTATTTTATAATGCCTTAAATCCTAATAAACATAAACATAAAACTTGAGCAAGATAACCTTTTAATATTATGTACAATTTCTTTAGATGATAGGTGTGGACAGTTTCCCTAGTTTGAGTGAGCAGGTGTTGAGACTTAGCATGTTAAACTACATAGAAGCTCACTTCATTAACATGAGTCATGTGAAGTCCAAATAGTGACATATTAAACCAGAATAATGACTGCCAGAGAGAGGAAAGTTCATGTTAATAAATAAGTGCACCAAATTTTGTGGCCCTATTCTCTTCTTTGAGACCAAATGAAAAATTTCTGTTCGAAAAGACAACATTCCCATAAAATCCTAAAGCACCAGCAACTAGGGACATGGGACCAGGGCATTTTTCTCTACCAGAACAGTGAAAATGTTACCATGGAGGAATATTAAAAATTATAACAGCGCTCACTTGAGTGCTATAATTAAAACTGTGTCAACATTTTTCTTGTAAAACAGATTTTTCCAAGGGAGGTTGCACATTAACCATTATAGCTGACTACAGACTTATATAAGACACACAGGCTATTTTTTCCTCTAAGAAGTATATTTCAATAGAATCAAATCTGATGAGGCTCCAGGTTCATATATTGTCAGAAAAAATTCCTGGCATATTATAAAAAGAATATTCAGCTTAGTACATATGATAATAACACATATTCTTTCATTGTTCATTTAAAACTTTATGAAGTTGGAGACTAACAAATGCTCTTATTTTCATCTTCAGCATAAGACATGTGCCTGGTAATACTCTGGTTTCTCTTCAAATTGTATAAATCTTTTGCTTTTACTAAATATTACCATAAAGAGGAATAGTTATGATTTTTTTTAGGGTTTTTAAAAATATATATGATGTATACAGCTTACTCTCAAATGGCTCATAAAAAGCTCTCGTGGTCTTTCTCTCCCCCATCCCACCCTCTCTCTCCCTCCTCTTTCTGTCTTGATATGTGTGTGTGTAGACACACACACACACACACGCACGTATAAAGAGATAGAGAGATACAGAGAACACATGATAAAGCAAATGAGGTAGTTTGTTTAAGAAATCGGCAAATCATATGGGTGTTCTTTGTACTCTTCTTATTCTTGCAACTTTTCTTTAAATTTGAAATTATTTGGAAATGAAAAATGGAGAAAACAGAAAAAAATTGTGCCTGATAATCATCTTTATATATATTTTTACAAAATACATATCACAGAGCATCAAAAGCAAGAGCCCTTGAGACCAAGGGTGTCTCCTTCCTATAGAGTAAAGCACATAGGAAGGGAGGAATCACAACAAAAGCCACCCTGAGGCCTGTCACATGTAAGTTCCAGGTATTTAGGACAGCAAATAAAAAGTGACCTAAGTGTCCTTTGGTTCAGTCTTAGAACACAAGAGTATTTGTCACAAGGATTTTATAAGGGTTGTATATCAAAATGAAGAGAAAAAAAACGATGAAGTTAGGATACTGTGATGTCCTTTCCACCTGTGAGAAATGGCCACCGGTTTGAGCTGATCTTTGAAAACGTAATAGAACAGGACAAGTATGGCTGACAATGGAACAGTCATTTGTCTTCTCATCTGGTAAATAAGTGAGTTGATGAGAGTCTCTTCTACCTGGAGGATATATATCACCTACAGATCCACCAACAGTAGTATTTTAAAACAGAATCCTCCAAACTTCCTATAGGTAGGAGAGGCAACCAAATTAGTCACTAGGTCTAGATTCCAAGCCCCAGATTTCCATAGCACACATAGTTTTTATAAATCTCTTTTTAGAAAAACAAAGTGATTTTTTTGGTCTATAATTCTATACTTCCAAAATATATGCATGAAGGTGAAAGTGTGTGCACCTAGGCCCACATGCAGACAATCAGGTTACATCACGGTCTTTTTCTCCCTGGAAACAACTTTGTTCAGAGCATATTATCTCACTTAATAGTTACTATCTCTTGTAAAAATAAAACAATCTCAGACAAAGAACACACATTTCAAATTTGTAAGACAACCGCTTCAAGGTACTATGTATTTAAAATCTCAGAATGAGGGGTGACTGGGTGACTCAGTCGGTGAAGCGTCTGCCTTGGGCTCAGGTCATGGTCCCAGGGTCCTAGGATCAAGCCCCACGTCAGGCTCCCCGCTCAGCCAGGAGTCTGCTTCTCCCTCTCCCTCTGCCTCTCCCTCCCGCTCATGCTCTCTCCCTCTCTCTCTCTCAAATAAATAAATATTTAAAAATAAATAAATAAAATATATGTCAATGCAAATATTTTGCAAACTAGTCACATACATTTTTACCTGAGGACTGTCTTGAAATATACCATCCCCATATCCAGGGCAGGGAAATAGATGGGAGAAATATCCCACAGGGCAATAAAGATAACCAACATCACCTGTACATATGATACTGCAGAAAATGGAACCTACTCTTGGTCTCCTCAAACGTTAGCAAAATACAGGAACAATTAGAAATCATTTCTTGTACTTGTCCTCCAGTGATCTGATACTGGTCTCTGAGACAAAAAATAATGCTCATTTCCCTAATCCTTGATGGCATAGGAGTATTTACTTGATGCTGGACTGATAACAATAAAATAAGTAAAATTTTAGTGTCTATATATTTATATATGACGTCCTTCTGAATATAAGGGACTTTGCATGTGGTCAGTGAGATATTAAGCTTATATTGTTAGAACAACACTGGAAAATGAAGGAAAGCCAACTTGGTCGACAGAATAAAACCCTGCTATATCCCATTGGCAACAGGGCCTAGGTGCCAGTTATTTCCCAGCTATTGTATGCAGTGAGGATGGGTTATCAGGGTGAAGTCAGCTAAAATGGCCAGGGAAACATGATGCTTTCTTCTACCACTAATTGGTATGTGCTCAGAGAGGTGAATGTGATCCAGTAAAACAGGAGGCTGGGCTTGATGTCAAAGACCTGTTTCTGCAACTTAACTTATTTGGGCATTTATGAAAAACACTAGCAATACTGAACCTCAGCTTCAACATCCGTAAAACAAGGATGATATTAGTTACATCACAGGGGTCTCCAGCGGACTGAAAGAGGTAACGTGACAGTGCTTGGCAAACTATGATATTTAGACCATATACAGAATTAATATGATGGCAAGGTGCCACCAAGAGATGGAACTAATCCTCAATTCAATTATCCTTTTGAATTCATGATAAAGGCAGTCCATTCAGACTATTTTTATAGAACACAATATTGTGCAATATCGGTCCGCATTTCAAGAAATTTCTGTAATTGAGAAGAAATGTCCTACACGGTATTAAATACTTCACGTGTTGTAAAGTGAGAATAAAAGTATGACAGATAATCTGTTGCAGATTATGAACTAGCCTTTATGATGAGCCTATTTTCACAAAAATGGGCTCAGTAATTCTAACTCAGTAATTTAAGGCCTGTGGCTTTGTTAAATCCCAAATCAGAGTAGAATGAATGAATGGAAGAAAAAAAAGGAAGGGAGGAAGGAGAAAGAAAAAAAGAAAGGGAGAAAGAAAAGTGAGATATAGACTAAACCTAGTTGTTTCTGCATAACACTCAGTGTATATTCACTTTCTTCAGTTGGCTTCAGTCTCTCATTAAAAATACTTTAATTCATGTCCATAAGTCCCCTCAAATCTCAACTCAGTTCACTGGGTGGCAAGGAAAAAAAATATATAAACTAAGCTATCAGGCTTGAGACAACTAAAATAATGACTGATTGAGCTGATTACTTTTCTTCTTGTTTTGTTGCTCTGAGGCAAATGATATAACCATGAATCTTTTCTTTTAGTTTTTTTTTTTTTTTTAATTCATCCATTCCTCAATTTCTTGTTGAGTGTCCATTATGTGCCAGGAACTTACTTAGTGAAAAAGAAGATTCTAATTAGTTCACATACATACCTTCTAATTTGCCATTCACTTCCAAGCTCTATTATACCATAAAACTCAAGGCTTACTCTTGACCTCAAGTGTCTTAACATATCCCTAAAAATATACACATGGAATATTGGAATTAGAGGAAGAAAAATCCTGCAAATTTGGAATCCCACAAATTCTGTCTATTGTAAGCAGATTTTCAGACACATGCAAAAACCATCTTCTTTTTTTAAATTTTTTTTAAAGATTTTATTTATTTATTTGACAGAGAGAGAGCACAAGTAGGCAGAATGGTAGACAGAGGGAGAAGGAGAAGCAGACTCCCCGCTGAGCAGGGAGCCCGATGCGGGGCTCGATCCCAGGACTCCGGGATCATGACCTGAGCCAAAGGCAGACGCTTAACGACTGAGCCACCCAGGCGCCCCCAAAAACCATCTTCTAATGTTGCCATCTCCCTCATGGGTGTTTTAAATATTGCCAGTACATGTATATAAATTTTATGGTTTAAAAAAAAAGCTGTTTAATTTGTAAACATGCCCTGGAGCATCCTGAGAGCATCAAGCCTTTGAATATTTCTTTATGAACTGATTCAGTAATAATGAACCAATAGCAGGTTCACTGGCACACATACTCCCTGCCTAAAATTAAACCTTTAGTGACCAAAAGGACCTCACAGGCTCAAGCAGCTGCCCCAAGTCACCGATACGGAGATGGTCAAATCCCTCAAACAAAAGTTACTATGATGGATTTAGATGTCCCTGAAGTATCTAAGCTGCATTTAAGATTTTAACGCCGGCAGCCTCCAAATAAAAAGAACATTATCCTCAATGGTCACTTTAAATAGTAATTTAGAGCTACAGAGTGCAGTGATTACAGTGGGGAACCCCCTAACTGAAGTGTATGACTAAACATTGTTGGGGGCAGACTCTGCTATCAAGAGGATGGAGCTGATGTGCTGGGGTTGGGGAGCCAGAGCCTATATTCTCAGGGAGCTGCAGAGAATACACAAAAACGGGATGCTCACCACTGACCGCCTTCACTATGTGCATATCAGCTTGGCTACTGATGTTTAAACAGAATATTTCACACTGCAGTCTCTAACAACTAGGATAAAGTGAGGGATCTGTGGGAACAGTGAATCCTCTATTCACCCCTTGCAACAACTCTGAGTGTAATACACAAGTAATATTTTTGCCAAGGAAGATACATTCTCCAGCACAATTTTCCTATATTCTTTGGCCAGGAGAAGTAGCTTAGAGAACCAATCTATTATAGTCATGTAAGGAAGACAGATGTGTGGGAAAAACAGGCTCAGCGGCTTGACAATCTCAGAAGACTCGTGAGCAATAAAGGGACTGCAAAGGATGAGGGAATGAGTGTAAGGTGGTAGCCATTCCAGGGGCTACCCCGAGAGAAGGCTGTCTCAGCCCCAGTGCCTGGCACCCAACAGGACACCTGTAAGTGTTGGCTGAATAAGAAACAGTGGGAATTGAGAGACTGCAACCTGGAGAAATCACAGATCGGAGACATCTTTATAAGGTTGGGAGGAATAAGGAGTTTGAAGAGCAAGGGGAACTTTGAAGGTAGAGTTGGAGGAATTGAAAGAGGAAAGTGAAACTGCAGGCAACGCCCAGGCCCAGCCCTGGGAGCAGAAGAAATGCCAGCACAGGCCAGGATATGAAATGTGAGGCGCCCCGCAGGACCTTCTCAGGGGGACACCGTGGCTGGGGGATACGACGTTGGTGCACTAAGCCAACGTGAGAGCACAGTGGTGGGCATGTGGTGGAAGGCTCATGAGGACATAGGAAAAGCAGTCTGAGACATTCATTTTCCACGGTTAGATATAAGGTACAACAGATTAGGGAACATAGAAACCCAGTCAGGCTTCACCCAAAAGCAACTTGAAATAATGAGCTATACACTTCCTTTAAGAAGAAACAGTCTTTGGTCAAGTCCCATGAATTTGCAAACATAGTGACTCTACAAAATAAAATCACTCATTGTCACAGAGACCATAAATTGGTATCAAAACTGAACTTCATCCTACTTTTTTAAATACCAGAAACTATTGACTGATTTGACATTTCTCCCCTAATTACCTTTTAACTTCCCATCACTTCAATAAAACAAGACATAACTAATTGATAATTTTACTAAGCATTCCTGAGGGCTATTTTATCTGTGCAGTTATAACTGCAGTATAACTAAAGCTAACTAGAGCTAAACAAAACTAATCACTTGTGATCCAGTGTAGCAAAGAATCTGGTGAGACCGTGTGTGTGTGTGTGTGTGTGTGTGTGTGTGTGTGTGTGTGTGTGTATACTCCCAATCCTATTGTCATTTCTTTTTACACTTGATCTTAGCCAAAAGGCTGAGAAGCGATTGCCATTTCTTTTTAAATAAACATTTTAAATAGCACTGTTGCTTAAATAAGGACTGCATTAAGACAGTAACTGAATTCAATGACTTAATTCAATTTTGGAGCCTCTTCAGGTGAGACTGAATTATCACCTAATGGCTCTCTTTACCATTCAAAAATGAACAGCTTACTTAAAAAAAAAAAACACAAGAAATAAATAATGTGAAATAGAATACTTGAAGCGAAATTATAATCATGATGATGCTGTCATCTTAACATCTATAGACTTAATTGTTTTACAATTGACTTGACATGTGAGAAAAATGTCCAAGGCTAGGTAAAAATATGCTGCTGAACACTCACTGTGGAGAAAGAAACTGAAGACAACAGAAATGCAAAAGCAGAACAATGAGGTTCGCTCTCAGGTGTCTAATCCAGGAGACCACTGTGCACAGCTGGGAGACAGTAATAACGGTTTTTCTTTATTTTTCTTTTCCTCTATTTTTCTTTTTAAAAGGTATGCAGCAAAGAGGAGTGTGGTGAGCCACATACTGTAAACACCAGCAGTATGAGGTGGCCACCTATGCTTCCAACAGCAATAAGATAAGGTGCTGACTTAATACAAATTGATAGTTGCAGCTTCTAATAACCTCCTAACTACTACAGACACATTTCTGTCTGCCTGCCTCCCCCTGTCTCCCAGGCTCCCCAAGAAGGAGGCAAAAGGAGGAAGATGCTGCACTTGGAAACAGGAATTGGACACATTGTTGGGAGACACATGACTGAGGCAAGTGTCAGGAGAACA